>NC_056743.1:137194963-137289963 GCF_019279795.1 Protopterus annectens | reverse complement strand
GGGCATAGATGACCCTGGAGAAAAAGTCTCAATCTGACCCTGCAGGTAGTAATGGCAGTCATTTAAGCATCTGTGGGCATGATCCTGGATGATAAGGTGACAGGCAGTATTTGCATGTTAAAAACCATATCAAAAAGCTAATATTGCCCTTTACACAGTTTACCAAAGAGCTATTGTACAGATACATAACAGTGTTTTGCTTGGCCTGAAAACTTTTAAACATAGATTATGCTCAGCGAACTGTAAACAAAGTGGTGTTATGGTTCTTGGCTGCAGTTTAGCATAACAAAGGTGGTTGATGCAGCCAAGAGATATATACATAGCTGCTATTTGTTAGCTTGAAGACCTTTTTGGGGGAGATCCCCAATGTTAAACGGGAGGTCACCCAAGTGGAAACATTGTTATGGATGCCAACCAACCTTGCTACAAGCTCTGCCTCTATGCCACTGAGTAAGCATATTTTCAATCATTCTGATTAAAATACACCACCAAACTCTTCACTTTCACTCCTTCACTTCCTTCTAGCTCTGAATGCCCAACCCTAATCATTCCAACTAGCTCTGAATGCCCAACCCTAATCATTCCAACAACATTGCTGCCTTTCGGTCTGATAGGAAAATCTAGGGATGTCCGTGGTCTTTTTATGGTTTCCTAATAACATACAAAATTAGAAGGGTTCTAATTATCCTGCAGCACAAGAATTCTGTAATAAGGTGTCCCCTCTCTTGCTTCTAGGATGTTGGGCTCATGATTCATCTTTGCCCACTTTCTGTGTGGAATCTATGTATTTCCCTTATATTGGTGTACATTCTCTTCTGGGTGCACATGTTTCCTTAAAAAAAAATATATTTTATATAAAGAGCATTTAATGTAGCCTAGGTCATAGATGAAAAGCTAAGTAAAATCTTCCCTAAATAGTTTATTGCTGGTTTTTGAAGACGTAGCTATATTGCATGTCTGATATATTATTTATTTATTTATTATTTATTTTACATTTGTTGACCGGGCTAGTAACCCTCAGCATATAATACCCAAACAACACATCAAGAGTTGCAGAACCACTCCTCAAACATTTTAACCCAATTTTATCTGCAGATTTTGTCCCCAGTGTTTGGCACACTGCATTAGTGATGTCCCCTCTTTAAGGGTGACCCTATCCCCAGCCTAGGAAATTACAGACATATTAGTCCAATAAACTTCATATGGAAACTATGGAATGCATTATAATAATCTTCATAAACTACAATGCCAAAAATTGTATTAGATTTGGCCCATAACAGTTTGGCTTTGTCAAGGGAAGATCCTGCCTAATGAACCTGGCAAACTTCAAGAGGGTCACATAGGCTGTTGACTGGGGTCATGCAGTCCACATTCATATCTTGACCTGGCCAAGACATTCTACACTATACCACATGTGGGTACTGTAACTACGCGAAATGTTTTAAAAATAGATTCCTGAGTGGATAGGTAGACAGCAAACTGGCTGAAAAACAGAACTCAAAACAGTATGAATGGCAGGTACCTCATCAAAAAGTACAAAGACAACCAGTGGAGTCCCGCAAGGTTCAGTGTTGGGATCCCATCTTTTTGGCTTTTCTTTTTCCAGTCTCCAGACTAGGACCAAAGAAGTCTGGCTTAGTGTCAGGTCCCAATCAGATATCCATACCTTCCAACAAGAACTTTCACTTTTAAGTACCCAGTGCACTAAGTGGGCTCAAATTAAATGCAAAAAAGTGGATCATCATCAGTCTCCTTTCAACATACATTATCAACAATATCACAGTACAGAATGAAAATGCAGTTAGGGACCTCGGAACTTGGGGTGATAGTTCCCGCTCTCAATCATCTGGTAATAGTAGTCAGAAAATCCCACTACTTAGCCCAGCTAATTTTCAGAGAAATATCATCCAGATCAAAACAGGTCATTGCACACTTGCATTCAGCATTAATGAGGCCAATTACTGAATACCACACCCCTTTGGGATGCACTTCACTAGACATTTGAAACAACTAGAAAGACTCTATAGGTTCCTAACTAAAAAAGTCATCAGCTTGAAGACCCTGAGATGCCTAGAGAGGCTGGAAGCACTGTCCTGTATTCAGTATCTTACTACCTCTTCTGGGGTGATCTATGCCAAGTCTATTCTTGCCATTTGATATCCAGTTGACCTGGGCCTCCTGTATCTCTAAAAGTCAAATAATTCCACCAATATGACAAACAGAGACTTAGGTTTTCACCAACAGATAAAAGTAAAGGGGAGAGACATGTGCATCACACAGTGCCGCCACACCTCTGAAAAGCAACTGCCCTTGCAGGTCAAAGAGTGCAGTAAACTTTCATCTTTAGAAAAGAACCTGGAAGATTGGATGGGTATTCACAAATCTACCGCAGGATTGAATGGCCTAGCCCTCCTACAGAAAAGGGGATATGGCTTAATGGTGGGCACTGGCAAGACCTATAGGTGGGAAAATGGAACTGCTTTGAAATTCTTTTGAATCCTCTACATAATGCTCTCAGTTTCACAGCATTTCAGGTTTAAGTATAGCTAACAAGGGCTTACAAGTCTTACAGATTAACTTTATTCTCCACTGTCATTCAAAGTCACATGTTTTTAATGTTTTAAGATTTCATTGGTGTATGTATTAATTGAGTTGCTTATTAAAATGCTTTGTAAGTAATACAGTAAACTCTTAAGTTAACAGGTACTCAAGTGACCGGCAAAATAAATATATAAAAAAAAAATACAGTAAAGTTTTCATGTGCTGCACTTTCTGTTTTCCCCTTGCAGAAACATACCTTACGTTTTAGAGTTTTAAAAAGGAAGATGGGAATAAATTCCCTCTCTCCCCAACCTGAGAACAAGTCAAACCAATCAAATACTATAGGGTACAGTATCAGTCAGGCCTATTTTTAATTCTAACTCTTAAGCAACCAGAAAAGTATAGTTGTGTGCACTTACCGTAAATATAAATGTTCGATTGTATTCACTGTTGCAGTCATCACAATTGGGTTAACTGCCTGCTGGAAGCCCTCAGTCCGCCCGAATACCAGAGACTTATTATTTCTGCGTCGGTTGCTGTCGCTTCAGGATTGACGTCAGATCGTCAGGGGTATAAAAACAGGCAGCCGACACCATTACATCAGTTTTTCTAGCCCCATATGTCAGGAACCCTCCAAGAGGGAGCTAGGTTACGGTGGGAAAAACACCACCAGTAAAAAGTAAATACCAATAGCCCTCTAAGGGACAAGTAATAGAGACAGAGGAGAGAGAGAGAGAGAGAGAGACAAGGGGGCTGGAAGGTGGGAAACCAGGACTGCAACAGTGAATACACTCGAACATCTACATTTATGGTAAGTGTACACAACTGTACTATGTTCTCAGTGTTTTACTGTTGCAGTCATCACACTTGGGTTGATTCCCAAAGCTGAAGAATGGGTGGAGGCAGTGGGTGGAGGCAGTCAAGAAGAGTTGGGGCTGGCTAGTATGCCCTGCAGGACTGCTGTTGCAAAACCCGCCCTGGATTTGGAAAAGATAGGCAGGTGGTAATGTTTGGTGAAGGTATGAACAGAACTCCAGGTAGCAGCTTCCAGAACGTCCCTGGTAGGGACTCCCCTGAGGAATGCTGTAGAGGTAGAAGTAGCCCTAGTGGAATGTGTTCTGACCCCTTGAGGGGTTGGTTTCCCATGGTGTTTGTAGCAGAAATGGATACAGTGTAATATCCATTTGGAAACGGTTTGTTTTGAAATGGCCTTGCCCTCTACCCCTGGTGCAAAACTGACTAGTAACTGGTCAGATTTTCTGAAGGTCTTAGTCCTATCAAGGTAGAATCTGAGCTGTCTGTGCACATCTAAGGAGTTCAGGATCCTTTCCCCTTTATTTTGAGAATTAGGGAAGAAGGTTGGCAAATTGATAGAATGGTTTAGAGCTACACTGGACACCACTTTAGGCATAAAAGAAGAGTTAGTCCTGAGGGAAACCCTGTCAGCATGAAAAATAATGAAGGGTTCCACAGCCATAAGTGTTTGTAGCTCAGACACACTCCTAGCTGAAGTGATGACCAGAAGCAAGGCTGTTTTCCAAGAGGGGAATTTTAACTCTGTTGATGCTGCAGGCTCAAAGGGAGGTAGCGTGAGCTTTTCTAGTACAAAGGTAAGGTCCCAAGCAAGGGTGGGGGCTCTCCTCGGTGGCCTTAAGTTGTTTGCCCCTCTCAGCAATTGTTTGATGACAGAATGAGAGAAGAGAGGTGGCTCAGTGTTGTAATGAGCCAAGATGGCAGAGGCATGGATCTTAATGACAGAGAAGGATAGGCCTCTGTGGAGTAGATCTGTTAGGTAATCCAGGATCAGAAGTAAGGAGGGTAGTGCTGCATCCTCTCATCAGATTGACTCCAGGAACAATACCTTTTCCATTTATCAGCATAAGATTTCCTTCTACTGGATCTTCTGGCTTCAAGAATGACATCCAGCACCTGCTTGCTTAGGCTGGTCACTGGGGGAGAATTCAAGGAATAAGCCAGGCTGCAAGATTCAGGGTTTGCAGTTGCAGATGCAAGATCTGTCCCGCGTGCTAAGTGAGGGGGGTTGGGATCTGGGGTAGGTGCCAGGGTGGCACCGGTGACAGGCTGCGCAGTAGTGGGTACCAGTGCTGGCATGGCCAGACCGGGGCAATCAGGATTGCCCTTGGTCTGTCCCATCTTATCTTGAGTAATATTCTTGTGAGAAGAGGCATAGACTGAGAGGCTTACCCACTGGAAGGATAGAGCATCCACTTTCCAGGCCCTGCTGTGAGGTGTCCTGGTGAAGAATTTGCTGAGTTAGTGAATGTAGGTGAGGCAAAAAAATCCACCTCCTGGGTCCCCCATTTCTGGGTTAGATGGTTGAAAGTGCTGGGGTCTAATTGCCACTCATGTGGGTCTAGGAGATTCCTGCTTAATTCGTCTGCCAGAGATTTTTATTTGCCTGGCAGGAATTGAGCTTGTAGATGAATATGCATGTCCGAGGCCATGTTCCACAGGGCCATGGCTAGCCTGCAGAGTGGGTAAGAGTGGGTTCCCCCCTGCTTGCTGATGTACCACATAACTGTGGTGTTGTCTGTCTTTATTAGCAGGGGTTCTGTTGAGAGTAGGGATCTGAAAGCTGTCAGAGTGTGCTGAACAGCTAGCATCTCTTTTTGGTTGACGTGCAGTTGAATTTGACTTGGGATCCAGTGGTGCTGAATGCACTTGCCATCCAGATGTGTCCCCCCAGGCATAGTCTAATGCATCTGTAGTTAGGTTCTGGGCAACGTGGGGTTGAGTAAAGGGAATCCCTTGTTGTGGTTGCATGCTGCTGCCCACCAAAGAAACTCTGTCCTTAGACAAGGTATGATAGGTATGATGGTTTCCAGGTCCTGAGAATGTTGGCACCAAAGACTTTTGAAGTACCACTGACGTTTCCTCATATGCAGTCTGGCATATGGAATTAGTAGAATGCAAGACGTTATGAACCCTAGGGCCTGCAGGATTTTCCTTGCGGATAGCTGGGTTCTAGTGGCCATTTGAGCGAAGTAGCCTGTTAGACAGGCTTGCTTTTCTGGAGTAAGGAATGCCATCTGGGATGCTGTGTCCAAGCTTGCTCCCAGGAATACAATCGTTTGACTGGGGACTAGTTTTGATTTCTTTTCATTCATAGTGTACCCCAGGGAGGTTAGAAGGTTCTTTACAAATGTCAAGCGCTGCAACAGCTTTTCCTGACTGTCTACCTGAATCAGGCAATCGTCCAAGTAATCAGTAGCAGCAAGCATTCCTATACACCAGATAATTGCAATGATGGCGGCAAAATAATGCCAGAAACCGCAGTCCGAAACTCACCAATAGAACACAAAGCTGCCTTCCTGTATAATACGGTGGATAAACAGTCTTCAAAATAGTTAAAAGAATCCAACAATAGCAACCATTTGGCGAATAAACCACTTCAAGCTGCTTAGCAAAAAAGTACAGTTTTGTACCTACCACAAATGTAGATGTTCGAGTGTATACCCTGCTGCAGTCATCACACTTGGGTTATCCTGCCGTCAGGCAGTCCCGCAGTCGGCCCGAATTCCAAAGTCTTGGTCTGGCGTCAGTTGCTGTCGCTTCTTCCCTGACGTCAGTGCGCCAGGGGTATATGAGAGGCATCCAACGCCATTTTCTTCAGTTTTTCTTGCACCAGATGTCAGGTGCCCCCCCCCCCCCCAAATGGTGGTCAGTAGATTGTAGCATAAACAAAATATCCCTCCAGCTACAAGCAAATACATCACAAAGGTTGTAACAGATTTTAAGGTATAGAAAGGTTTTAGAGAGGGGATGGAAGGCGGGTAACCTGGACTGCAGCAGGGTATACACTCGAACATCTACATTTATGGTAGGTACAAAACTGTACTATGTTCATCGTGTTACCCTGCTGCAGTCATCACACTTGGGTAGAATCCCAAAGCTAAGGATGGGAGGTGGAGTCAAACAGGGTTAGAGGAGGCTAGAAGGCCCTGCAAAACTGCAGTGGCGAAGCCAGCTCTATTCTTAGAGTAAAGTGGTAAGTGGTAATGTTTGGTGAAGGTATGTACTGAACTCCAAGTTGCAGCTTCCAGAATATCCTTGGTTGGCACCCCCCTGAGGAAGGCTGTATATGTAGCTGCTGCCCTGGTAGAGTGGGGCCTTATGCTAGCAGGAACTGGTTTTCCATTGTGGGTGTAGCAAAAACGTATGCAATGTCCTATCCATTTGGAAATGGTCTGTTTTGAGATAGCCTTTCCTTGTGATGCTGTAGCATAGGATACAAAAAGCTGGTCAGATTTTCTGAAAACCTTAGTTTTATCCAAGTAGTAACATAGCTGCCTGTGAATGTCCAAGGAATGCAGGAGTCTTTCTCCTTTGTTCTGTGGATTTGGAAAGAAGGTGGGTAAATGGATGGTTTGATTTAGAGCCACACTGGATACCACCTTAGGCATAAAGGAGGGGTTAGTTCGTAGAGAAACTCTGTCTTGATGAAAAATGAGCAAAGGCTCTACTGCCATTAGTGCCTGAAGCTCTGAAACTCTTCTAGCTAAAGTAATTGCTAGCAGCAGGGCAGTCTTCCACGATATAAACTTTAAGTCAGCTGAGAAAGCTGGCTCAAAAGGAGGTAGCGTAAGTTTTTCCAGAACAAAGTTGAGGTCCCAAGTAGGTGTTGGTGCTCTCCTGGAAGGCCTAATGTTTTTGGCCCCTCTGAGAAACTGCCTTAGGAGTGGATATGAAAATAAGGGAGGATCCGTGTTGTAGTGAGCAGAAATAGCTGAGGCGTGGATCTTAATAGATGAAAAAGAAAGCCCTTTGTGTAACATCTCAGTTAAATATTGCAGAATCTGAGGTATGTCAAGCTGAAGGGTATTTTGGCCTTTAGCTTGGTTCCAGGCACAAAATCTTTTCCATTTGTCCGAGTAGGCTTTCCTGGTGCTGGGCCTCCTGGCCTCCAAAATAACATCCATAACAGCTTGTGAGAGAGGAGCTTGCTGGTTGCTTAGGTGATCTGCCATGCAGCCAAATTTAAGGTTTTGAGCTGGCTGTGCAGAATCTGATTGTCTTGCTGTGTGAGCAGATAGGTAATTTGTGGTAGAATCCATGGTGGGCCCTGGGCCATATTCCTTAATAGTGGGTACCAGTGCTGGCGTGGCCATTCTGGGGCAATGAGTATCATTCGGGGTCTCTCCATCCTGACTTTCAGCAGCACCTTTGTGAGAAGGGGTAATGGAGGAAAGGCATATACTGTCAGCATTTTCCAACTGAATGAGAGTGCGTCCACTTTCCAAGCTTGATGGTGAAAAGTCCTTGTGCAAAATTTTGTTAGCTGACAGTTTTGAGGGCTGGCAAACAGGTCTATGTCTGGGAGCCCCCATTTTTGAGTTATCATTGCAAATACTTGTGGATCCAGTTTCCACTCGTGGGGATCCATGATGTTTCTGCTTAGGTCGTCTGCCAATGTGTTCTTTTTTCCTGGCAGGAATTGAGCTTGTAATTGAACTCGGTAAGCCAGTGCAGTGTTCCACAAGGTCATTGCTTGCCTGCATAGAGGGTAGGAGTGCGTACCCCCTTGTTTGTTTATGTACCACATTACTGTGGTGTTGTCTGTCCTTATGATAAGTTGTCCTGGATGTAAGAGGTCCTTGAAGGCTGTCAGAGCATTTTGTACAGCTAGCATTTCTTTTTGACTGATGTGCAGATTCCTTTGATCTGCAGTCCATATGCCTTGAACGCACCATCCTGCCATGTGTGCCCCCCAGGCATAGTCCGATGCATCTGTTGTCATATTTTGCCTGGCTGGGGGAAGGGTGAAAGGCTGACCCTTGTTGAGGTGACATGCCTGTGACCACCATAGAAACTCCTGTTTAAGGCAGGGAATGAGAGGTATCACTGTTTCCAAGCTGTGGCTGTGTTGAGTCCATATGCTTTTTAAGTACCATTGTAATTTCCTCATATGCAGTTTTGCAAATGGTATTAGTAGTATGCAAGATGCTATGAAGCCCAAGGACTGCAGAATTTTTCTTGCAGGGAGTTGGGTCTTTGTTGCCATTGTTCTGAAGTAATGAGTTAATTGTAGTTGTTTGTCTGGCGTCAGATAAGCCATCTGGGCCGTTGTATTCAAGCTGGCACCCAGGAATGTCATATTTTGTGAGGGCACTAGTTTTGATTTCTTTTCGTTTACTGTGTACCCTAGGCAACTTAGAAGATGTTTTACAAAAGCCAGGTGTTGTAAGAGAATGTCCTTGCTTTCTGCTTGGATGAGGGAGTCGTCCAGGTATGGGTATATTTGAACTCCTCTTTGTCTGCAGTATGCAATTCCTGGTGCCAGGCATTTTGTGAAGACCCTGGGCGCAGTAGATAAGCCAAAGGGCAGTGCAGAGAATTGGTAATGGGTTGAACCTGCAATGAAACGGAGGTATCTTCTGCAATTTTGTCTGATAGAGACATGCAGGTATGCCTCCTTGAGGTCCAACATTACTAACCAAGCTTTCTTGCCCAACATGGGAAGAAGCTGCTGTAATGTTAGCATCTTGAATTTGGGTACTTGCAAGAAAGTGTTTAAAATTGAAAGGTCCAGAATGGGTTTCCAAGCATTGTCCTTTCTGGGGACTAGAAAGAGCCTTGAGTAAAATCCTTGGCCTTGCTCCTGTGTAGGTACCAGCTGAATGGCTCTCATGTCCATGAGAGCTGTAATTTGTTTTTGTGCCTCTGCCCATTGATTTCATGGCAGATTTGGCATTCCTTTTATCCTTGGCAAGGTGTGGAAATGGAATCTGTATCCTTGTGAGATAATGTCTAGGACCCACTTGTCCTTTGTGACGATGCGCCAGTGGTCTGCAAAAAGTGCTAATTTTCCTCCCAAGGGAGCTGCGAAGAGAGTTTTGCTTGGCAGTTTGAGGTTTAAGTCATTGTGTTTGCCTTCTAGTAGTTTGGGACCTGTCTTCTCCTCCTTTCTGTGTTGCAGTGCCCCACTGGCGAGGTTTGTATGGGATTTGTGCTTGCCCTCTGCCCCTTGGGCGCCTGTATTTACCCCTCTGTGGTCTGTCAGAAGCTGGAAAGGACCAATTTTTTGTTGGCCAATTTCTGCTGAAGCGTGGGGGCTGTACCTGTAAGAAATCTTTGACTGTCTGCATAGATTTTGCCTTATCCTCCATTTTCTTTAAAACCTCCTCTGCTTTGACCCCAAATAAGACATCCTGCTGTAAGGGTGCATCTAGTAACTTTGCTTTAACATGATCAGGCAGAGATTGTTCCTTTAACCAAGCATGCCTACGTATAACAGACCCAGTAACAGCTGTTCTAGAGGAAGCTTCCAAAAACCACATTGTAAAGTATGTTTGCCCACCTGTTCAGCTGCATGCAACAGATCCTGCATTTCCTTGAATTCAGACTGTTGAGGGTGCATGCCCATCTTTTGTTTTACTTGAGACATTAGGAATTGCTGGTATTTAAGCATGTGAAATTGACAATTTAGTGCTCTCATAGCTAGAGTAGCTGAGGTGTAAACCTTCTTCCCCCACCTATCTAGTGCTCTGGAGTCCCTTTCAGAGGGTGCAGGATTTTTAGCCATAGAAGCCTTAGCCCCCTTTGGGACCCTGGGAGATTGTCTCTGGATCAGCAACAGGGCTTTTGTATAGGAATTTGTGTGAGTCAGGCACTCTATAGTATCCATCTGGTTTGGCTGGAGCTGGAGGCAGAGAATCTGGATTTAGACTAGATTCTAAGAAAACATCATCCACAATGTCTAAAACTGGGGGGATAGCAAGTGGTCTGTGCTGGGGGAGTAAAAGAAACTCTCGGAGCCTTTTCTTTGAGTCTGAGTAGTCCTAATCTTCCCAGTGGAAATGTTCCCTCATGGCATGTAAGGTTTCCCCAAAGGAATAATCTTCAGGGGGAGAAGCTGAGGGAATGGAGTCTTCGCATCAGAATCTTCATAAGGGGGAAAGGAGTAATCCTGTTCCTCAGAGGAGCCTGAGGAAACAGACACTTGATCAGAGGAGGCATAATCCTCCTCTTGTCTAGGCCTTTTGTTGGGGGGGGGGGGTTGGGAACCCCTGATCAAAGAAATCAAATCTTCAGCCATTTTAAGCATCTGTTTTTTAGGCATAGGGCCTTGACCTGGTGACTGAAGAGTAGTCTTTTTTGGTTTTAGAGGAGTCTTAAGCTTAGCATAAGATTTTATGGTGAGAGTAGTCGGTCTGAAGACCCCTTCAGAAACCGAAGGTGTTTCTAAAGCACCGGCTTCTCCTTCTGCAATGTCGTCGGTAGGGCCTAAAGAAAATGGCTGTGTCAGCCTCGAACTCTCTGCTGGGGGATCTGAAG
Organism: Protopterus annectens; assembly: GCF_019279795.1. Taxonomy (NCBI): domain Eukaryota; kingdom Metazoa; phylum Chordata; order Ceratodontiformes; family Protopteridae; genus Protopterus; species Protopterus annectens. Next base: position 137,279,127 of record NC_056743.1, on the reverse strand, counting down.
CGGTCTGGGGATCCAATTCAGCAGTAGCCAGGGGCTGCATAGGCACCTCACTGAAAACCGGAGAACCGGCGACCGGCCCGGCCGAGGCCTCAGAGTCTGGCTTGGATCTAGGCTGCCTGTCTTTATCTTTGCATTTTTTATGCACGCCGGTAGTCGGTTGCTCCGACGGCATAGTGTAATTAAATTTTCTACCAAAGTAGTGTCGTGCGAAATCAAAGCGTCGCTTTATAGTTCGCTTATTGAACCTAGCACAAAACCGACAACCAGTGACGTTGTGGTCTGGGCCTAGGCAAGGTATACAAAAAGAATGAAAGTCCTTATGAGGTATTTGCTTCCCACAAGAAATGCAATTGTTAACTTTTTCTGACATCGGACTGAGGCAAGAAAAGGTTCCCCAATGGGGTACTTAGCTTTGAAGACTTTGGACTGAAACTCGATTCGAAAATCTCAGGCGTCGGCCGACCAGCACTTGCGAACTGCTTCTGCTTCGGGCACCGCGTGGCAAGAAAGACTGGAGAAAATGGCATCGGATGCCTCTCATATACCCCTGGCGCACTGACGTCAGGGAAGAAGCGACAGCAACCGATGCTGGACCAAGACTTTGGAATTCGGGCCGACTGCGGGACCGCCTGACGGCAGGATAACCCAAGTGTGATGACTGCAGCAGGGTAACACGATGAACATCAAAGCAATATGCTGTCACAAACAAGTATACACAGTATCCAAATACTTTCGGACTGCGGTTTCTGGTGTTCTTTTGCCACCATCATTGCAATTATCTGGTATATAGGAACGCTTGCTGCTACTGATTCAGGTGTTGTTCATAGAGTCCGAACTCAACAAACCTGAAGCGTCCTCGCCCATTCAAAAGGAAGCATTTAAGAAACTTCATTCAATCGGAGGTTTCTCTACTTAGGGGCGATGTGAGTAAGCTTATTGCTATGCTGTCATCCTGTGCAGTTAACAATAGTGTTTCTACTGACCTTAATGGGATTGGCAACTGCAAATGGTATTGGCAACTGCAAAGGAATTATGAACAGTTGCGATGGTTATATTAATTATTGTAAATCCACAAACTTGGGTCATACAATCGGTATTGACCATGTGGACAATGAGAGGGCATCTAAAGATGGTTCGATACTAGTTACCTCGTCTCCAGAGATCCTTAATGGACAGAGGCAAGAGCAAATTAACTTAGGAGAAATTGATTTACCCTGTCTACCTAATCAAGTAGAACCCAGCAATAGTAGACTTGCACCCACAGATTTTACGTTTGATTTTTCCTTTGGAAACCTGACCGAAGAGGCCAGGAGGACTGGTACTAAGCCAAAAAGAGCGCAATTGATGCGCACTTACCATAACACCAATCCTAAGGATGGAAATGATAAAGGTACTGTTTTGTCCACTAAGCATAGTGAAAGTGGTGGAAATGGACTAGTGACACAGGGAAATAAGGAATTTTACTTAATAAACTTTTTCGACAATTGTTGTGATTTTGACAATTCTTCTGACAATAAGGACAATGCACATTTTGATCCACATAAGTTAAAGGGAACTTTAAAGGATTTAATTTATATGTTGGGGAAAAAACTAATTATTAATTCTATTAAGTTAGATAATGCATACTTGACTAAATGTATTGATACCAACATTATACCCATGGGGTTACGTTTTTTTAAAATTCCTATGGGGGTTGAACTGTCTACTACTACTATTAATGAATTTAACAAATTATTTGATTCTTTTGGTGTACAATATATGAAATTGTTAGTTAAATGTAATAATGAAAAATTATGTAAGTGTATTAATGAAGTAGAGCAATCAAATGAAATTATTTTGAAAGATCTTATGTTTATACACTGGGAAAAACTAAATGCAAAACAGTTTGAAACAGCTGATTTAAAAACTAAAAAAGCATATGAAAGGAAAAGTAAAAAAATGAATAGAGACGTTGAACAGTATAAAATAGGTCAAGCCTATCAGTGGGGAGGGGTTCACCATCCTGACAGACCAGAACCCAATCATGGACCTACTAATAATGTACATTTTATGAATGAGAACCAACCCCAAAATGGGAATTATGTACATAATGTATCTTTTGATTATGGAGGGGAGTATACTTATAATAAAAATAATAATTCTCACCAGAATTTTCACCAGGGATGGAAAAACGGGAAACAGATAGAATAGAAAAGGGGAGGAAAATGGAGAAAAAAGAGTTTTTACCATCAGGAAGTGGAAACAGGGAGGAAATGGTGATGGATGTAGGAATAGACCGTTACGATGAGTTAAATAATGATCAAGACATTGTGACAGATGGTGCTATTAACTGTTATAATCAATTTAAAATTTATAATTACACACATACTCTCCACTGGACAAATCATACTTCAGGTTATTATCAAAGGGAATGAAGTACATTCCCACTACTAATTTTAGACTTGTTGACTAAGTGAATTTAAGTTATACATTAGGAAAATGAACTTAGCATTATTATTCAAGGATAATGCTTAAGAACCTGGATGTAAGACAGGAGGTATAAAGAAAAAGAGTACATTTATACCACCTATGAATCCTAACGTTCAAATTTATGATAGATTGGTTACACAGAAGATTTATCCGACACAAAATCAGAAACTAAGAAGAGAATGAGAAGTAATCTTTCTCATGAAGAACAAATGACACAGAGTTAAGGACCAATAATAACTTAAGGGTTATGAAACCCGACAAGGGAGGGGGTGTTGTTATATTTGACAACTTGGAATATATTTCCAAAATGCATGATATTCTTCACACATCAGGGAATTATGCAACAGTCTCCCTCAATGAAATTAATACTGCGTACAGGCGAATAGATCTGCATATAGAAGAATTTTTATTGGACAGACGAATAACTGAGGATACATACCATTTTCTTAAGGCTGAATATCCAAAAATGGCCACTATTGTTGGTATTCCCAAAATTCATAAAGACATCAAGTATCCACCTTTTTGACCTATAATAGCAGGCAGTAAGTCCAAAACTTTTCCATTGGGGGTACTAGTAGACACCTTGCTCAAGCATTTATGTGGAAAAGTTAAACATATGGTTAAGGATTCTTGGGAATTCTTAAAAAACTATCCAGTGGACATATGGAAACAGGGATATGTATTTGTATCCATTGACGTGGTAGATTTATTCTCATGTATACCAAAAAATGAGGGATTGGAAGCATTTACCAACAGTATTAGGAAACACGGTCACCTTGCATGGGACAAAATTTGTCTGATATTAGAACTGATGTCTATAGTTCTTGATCATAATTACACTTATTTTGAAGGTGAGCTGTTTAGACAAACCAAAGGTGTTGCTATGGGGGTGGCTTGTGCCCCCATATTTGCAAATTTGGTAATGCTTGATTGGGAGGAGAACACCATTTTCAATAGTGCATTTTATGAAAATAACATCAAATATTATTCTTGTTTCTTAGACATTTACATTTTATGGGATGGACACCTAGACACATTTAACGATTTCATGGAATTTTTGAATCATGGTAGTCAATTTCTGAAATTTACATTTACTAGCGGTAGTGATGGAGTTGCCTACTTGTTCACATTTGTCCAAAATACAGACAAAGGCTTCAAGTCCAGAATACATAGGAAAGAGACTTTTAGCAACTCGTACTTAGAATAGATGAGCAATCACCCTAAAAAAAATGATGTATAACATCTACAAGGGACAGTGTATCAGGGCTGTGAGGATGACTTCTGAATTCACACATATAAGTGAACTTGGATATAATACTGAGTTGTTTAAGGTATTAGGTCTTAATAGGAATAGAGCTGAAGTGGTTAACATGAAACCAACGAAGAATTCGGAAGCGTACAGTAGGGCTTGTGTCCTAGAATATGGACCACATATAAACAAAATTAAAGAGATATTAATAGACTATTGAATTTGGATCAGAATATACATTCAAATTTCCCATTTTGGAAAATATAGAAATGGACCCTAGGGGAGGTGATTATAAAAATTTACTTGCATACAAAGAAATTTGGTGGCAATTATTTACTGATGCAGGCACACCGCCAGGTCTGAATGACCATATTTCCATCAAACCACTCTTGTGTAATAGATAATTGATGTACATTAGGTCTGATCACTCCCATGGGTTCATGTGTTATTCTAGTGCACGCATAAGATAGAATTTTATATTGTATTCATACTTCATATGGAATTTTATATTTAATTTTATTTTTTTATATATTTAGTTACTATTGTTATTACAATTTTATTATAATTTCATTATATTAAATATAATTTACTTATTCATATAAGATCATGCATATTGTGATTATATTAGGGTTGTGGATATGTATTTTTGAATTGACATGTTAGACGTTGTGTAATGAGAGTGTTGCCACTTTAAAAAAAATGGCGCCAAAGAAGTTATTTAAACTCTTTGAACTGGTGATTGGGTTGTTCTGATGAAGCTCACTTTGAGTGAGTGAAAGCACTTAACCTATTCATGCTATGATTTTGCTGTGATTTTAAATAAATGACATTTGGTTTTATATTGTGTCCGTGGATACATACTGGATACATACTTTTGGGCAGTATTTGGATACTGTGTATCCCTGTTTGTGACAGCGTATTGCTTTGTTTTTGCTAAGCAGCTTGAAGTGGTTTATTCGCCAAATGGTTGCTATCGTTGGATTCTTTTAACTATTTTGAAGACCGTTTATCCACCGTATTATACAGGAAGGCAGCTTTGTGTTCTATTGGTGAGTTTCAGACTGCAGTTTCTGGTGTTCTTTTGCCACCATCATTGCAATTAAATCGTCCAAGTAAGGGTAAATTTGAAATTTTCACTGTCTGCAATAGGCAATGGCTGGAGCCAGGCATTTTGTCAAGACTCTGGGAGCAGTGGATAAGCCAAAGGGAAGATTCTGCCCTGAGAAGTAGGAATTTCCTGCATGAGTCACTCATAGGGATGTGCAGATAGGCTTCTTTTAGGTCTAGGGTGGCTAACCAGGTATCTTTGGTCAGCATAGGAAGAAGCTGCTAAAGGGTGAGCAGTCTGAATTTTGGTACCACCAGGAAGGTGTTTAGAATTGAGTGATCTAAGATTGGGTGGCAAGTGCCCACTTTTCTGCGTACCAGGAAAAGTCTGGAATAAAACCCTTGACCTATCTGTTCTGCAGGAACAGGTTGAATAGCCATTATGGAGATAGGGATTGAACTTGGTTTTGTGCCTCTGCCCACTGGTTTGGAGGAAGGTTTGGGAAGCCTTTTGGGATTGGCAATGAATGTAAGTCAGATTTGTACCCCTGAGATACAATGTTGAGGACCCATTGTTCTTTGGTGATGGAGGTCCAGTTTTTTGCATGACGGGCAAGTTTTCCTCCTAGGGGCATGAGCACTTGGGCAGAGGTGAGGAGTGGAGTTGAGAAATCATTGCAAATTCTTTCCGTAAGGGAGTGGCTTAGCACTCCCTATTTTAGAAGTGGAGGTACTCCATTGCTTAGATCTCTGCATACCCTGAGACTGTAATCTGGGGGGGGGGTTCCCCTGGGTCTAGGCTGAGATGGCCTTGAGGGGGCTGGAAAGGACCAATGTTTCGAGGGGCAATGCCTACTGAATCTTGGAGATTGCACTTGCAAAAAATCTTTGACTGTCTGCATAGACTTAGCATTTTCTTCCATCTTTTTTAGAACCTCTTCTGCTTTGGTGCCAAAGTGTCATTGTATAAAGAAGTGTCTAGTAATTTTGATTTGACATGGTCTGGCAAGATCTGCTCCTTAAGCCAAGCATGCCTTCTCAGTACAGAACCAGTGACTGCTGCCCTCAAGATGCTTCTAGGGCATCAAAGCCACATTGCAAAGTATGCTTGCTGACTTGGCTTGCAGAATGCATAAGCTCCTGTAATTCTTTATTTTCTGCACAGTCTGTAAAGGTAGATAATTTTTCTTTAATACGTTCCATAATATGTTGCTGGTATTTCAGCATGTGAAACTGGCAATTCAATGCCCTAATGGCGAGAGTTGCAGAAGTGAATACTTTTTTACCCCATCTGTCTAAAGCTTGGGAATCCCTATCCGAAGGGGTGGGATTCTTAGCTGTGGTTGCTTTATACCTTTAGGGCCCTGGGAAATGACCTCTGGGTCAGCAGTAGGATTTTTGAAAAGAAATTTGTGACAGGGACTCTGTAGTACCTGTCTGGTTTTCTTGGAGCATGGGGTAAAGTATCAGGAGTTAGACTGGATTCCATTAAAGACATCATCCACAACATCCAGAACAGAAGGGATAGCTATAGGTCTATGTTGTGGCAAACCTAAACATTCTCTGAGTCTCTTTTTGGACTGAGGATAATCCTGGCATTCCCAATGGAAATGCTCTCTTCAAGTATGTAGGGTTTCACCAAAAGAAAAATCCTCTGGAGGGGCAGCAGAGGGAATTGAGTCCTCTGCATCAGAATCCTCATAAGCAGATAAAGGCATGTCTTCATATTCAGAAACTTCAGAGTTGTTAGTCTCTTGGTCACTTAAAGCTGCTGTGGACAGGCCTCTTTCTCTTAACAGGAGAAGGTTGGCTTCCCCTAATCAGCATAATCAGGTCTTCTGCCATTTTAAGCATTTGATGTTGGGGCAAGGAAGCAGGTGCTTGAGTTTGGGTCATTGTTTTATTAGGCGTAGCTTGTACTCTTGGCCTCAGAAACTCAGTAGTTTTAGACAGCATTGAAGACACGAAAGAAGTAGTCAGTTTGGGTCAAATATCAGTAATATGAAGCTGGTGGCTGCACAGTGGCTCCGGACCCATCCAGGGTAGAGACATCCACAGGTTCCATAGTCAAAGAAGAGTCTTGCGGCATACCGGACTCCGAACTGGTCTCGGTAGTGGCCTGCAAATCCATTGAAGCAGGCATCAGGGGCTGTGAAAGTGCCTCACTGAGTACCGGTGAACTGGTGACTAGTTTAACGGAAGAGTCGTCTGCAGTTTTGGACCTGTGCAGTCTGCCTCTGTCTTTATCCTTACTTTTTTTGGAAAATCAGTAGTCGTATGGCTTACCAAAGCCATTTCAGAATACGGAGATCGAGAGCAAAAGTATTAAGTGACAATAAGGGCCCGACAATGAATAGTCTGGGCGTTGGACAAAGCACAAAACTGACAGCGAGGTACGTCGTGGTTTGGGCCTAAACAGGTGACGCAGTAAGAATGGAAATCTCAGTGTGGTATTTGCTTTCCACAGGCGAGGCAATTGTTAACTTTTTCTGACATCGGTTAGAGCAAGAAAAAAGGATCCCCAATGGGGTACTTAGCTTTAGAAGACTTCAGGATGATTCAATTCAGAAATGAAAACTCAGGTAGCGGCCGACTGGCACTCGTGCAAACTACTTCTTCTTTGGGCTCCTTGGCAAGAAAGACTAATGTAATGGCATTGGCTGCCTGTTTTTATACCCCTGACGACCTGATGTCAGTCCTGAAGTGACAGCAACCAATGCAGAAATACTAAGCCTCTGGTATTCAGGCTGAATGAGGGCTACCTGTAGGCAGATAACCCAAGTGTGATGACTACAACAGTATAACATGAAGAACATCTACAGTTATCCAGCAGCTACCAATCCCTATGGGTGCCGGTTAACTGAGAGTTTATATTGTACACACTGTTGTTTATTGTTTTATTTATAATATAAACATCTGGTATCAGCTGCATGTAAAGATTGGAATTCATAGGTTCATAGGTAGGTGCTAGGCTATTGGCCCTAGGGCCTACATAATCCTAGCCAAAAAGGTACCCTGGCTTTCACCACCCAAGAAAATAATTTTCCTGTGACCCAGTTGAGCAGAGCCAAAAAGAGGTGATCCCTGCGGTGAATTTCCTATTTCCCAACAAATTTTTCTTGAAGAGTGCTAATGAGGAGCTTTGTTTGGTATATATGGGTAGTTTGTTCCAGAGTATGGGAAGTCTCTGGGACAGGAATCTATCCCTCCAGCATGTTCTGTTTATTGTAGTGACAAGGTTAAGGTCCCTATAGTCAGAGGGATTAGAATTTCTTTAAGTGGAGCATGTCCAACAGCTCTGGGTTTGACATAGCTTTGTATGTTAGGCAGAGATCGCCTCTGAGTAGGGGATATGCAACGGAGTAAAGCTGGAGTTTGCTGACACAGTCTGTGTAGGGCATCTGTTTGAGGCCGGTAATCCTCTTTGTGAGGTATTTTCTGTGGCCTTTCCAGTTGTTGTAGATGTCTTGTGAGGTACATACCAAAAGGGGCATTATACTCTATAATGGGTCTAATGAGTGATGAGTACAGGGGAACAAGGGAAAAGGGACATCTTTTTTCCCTGGATGAGAAACCTTTTGTGATGAGGTGTGCCACGAAGAAGGATTTCCTGACTACTGTGGCAATGTGATTATCAAAGGAGAGAGACTACTGTCCACCTGTGTCCCAAGGTCTCTTTATCACACTTTCAGTGTTAAGTAGACTACCACCTATGTGGTAGCTCATGGGTAAAGAGTTTTTACCACAGGGGATGACAATGCACGTTTTGGCATTGAGCTTGAGGCCATGGCTTTGACACCAGGCATTTGTCTCAGTGAGGCCCATTTGTAGGATGTCCACATTGTTAGGAGTTTCGATTATGGCTCCTAGTTTGCAGTCATCTGCGAACTTCATTAGCCAAAGACCTTCTGTATTAGCCTGTACTTCAGAAAAGCAGATACCAAACAGGAGAGGACCCAGGACTGAACCCTGTGATACTCCACTTGTCACTGGTCTGAAGTCAGATTTGGAGTCTGCTACTTTCACAGTGTGGGTTCTGTCAGTAAGCCAGTTGGCAACCCATCTTGTGACATAGGGATTTATACCTAGTTTAGTGAGTTTATCTATAATTCGAGAGTGGGGGATGGTGTCAAAAGCCTTGGTGAGATCTAGATAGGCTGTGTGAACCACCTTACTCTAGTCTACAGCTTTGATGACTGCTTCAAAGAAGTCTATCAGGTTTAGAAGACATGATCTGCCTTTTACAAACCCGAACTGGGTGGGGGCCAGCATTTGGAGATTAACAATGTCTTTGTGTATAGAATCCATGAGGATACATTCCATGGCCTTGCAGACCAGGCTCGCTAGGCTAATGGGACGGTAGTTCCCGGGGTCCATGGTGACTCCCCTTTGTGGAGTGGGATAACCGTCGCTGTGCACCATTCAGCGGGCACAAAGCCTGAGGTAAGGCTATGATTGAACATGGTGCTTAGGTGGGGTGCCAGTTCATTCTGCAGTTCATGCAGAACGCAGCCTGGGATGTTGTCAAGTCCCATGGATGCTGTGTTCTTGGCTTTGGAGAGTGTGGTTTTTACCTCTGCAGCCGTGATTATGGGAACTTTGCATTCTTCCGGTATGGAGAGGGGCCCTTTAGGGGGGTGAAAGGGGAGTAAAGTTAGCACTGAACCTATCTGCCAGGATGTTGGCAAGATCAGTTGGTTCTGTATATTTAGAGCCATTGTGCTGCAACTCAGAGCAGATCTGAGTGTTGCCATTGAAATTCTTGCCATAGCTATAGAATGCTTTGTGGTTGTCTTTAGAATCAGTGGCGATTTTGTTTTTGTAACTAGCTTTGGAGGATTTTATGAGGGATCTCAGCTGCTGAGGCTGACCAGGGAGTTCCTCCAATCATGGGATTTTACTCTCTTTTTGCAACAGTTTCTTTCTTCTGTTGTAGAGTTGGTTTATGGCAGGGCCCACCAGATTGGCTTCCTTTTCTTGGAGGATAGCATCTTGGTTCTATTAGGGATAGCATGATCCATGCACTCGTGTAAGTGCTTATAAAGTGCATATGTGTAGGATTCAGCAGGAATATCTTTATTGTCCATCTACATGGGTGTCGTGAAGTTTGCCACTTCTGTCTTAAGAAGCGTGAAGTTGACTTTGGAGAAATTTTTTATGGTGGTTTCCCTAATGGGAGGTGGCGGCAGGATGTGGATGTCTAGGGTGATTAGCTTGTGACCAACGAGGAATTGACCTCTGGTGTGGAACACCAGTTGATCATGTTGGCAATGACAAGGTCTAGCAAATTACTGCCCCTGGTGGGGGTGTGGATAAGTTGATCCAAGGAACTGGAATTTATGAATTCCAAAAAACGTTGAGCAAAAGGGTAGGTACATGAGTAGTTTCCCAGTTAATGGTGGGGTAGTTGAAATCACCCATTATTAGGGTGTTGGGTTGTACCCTAATATTTTCCAGTGTATCAAGAAATGAGGAGTGGGAATCCTGTGGCATGGTGGGGGTTCTGTAGCAAGTTACAATTTGGACTGCGGTCTTGCCCAGAGTTAGTCGCACTTGGATAATCTCAGATGCATTATGCTGAGCAACTAGCCTGGAGGTGTGGATATCCTTACTGAATAAGGACATGCCTCTGCCTTTAGTGTTTTGGTCCAGGTTAGGTGGCCAAAATGTGTGGTATGAATTATAGCCTGGTAATGCAGGGGTGCTCTCTGGAGCCTTGAACCAGGTCTCTGTCACTGCACAGATGTTGATGTTCTCCATTTTAAGGAGTGCCTCGAGTGAATGCATTTTGAGGTTTAGACTTCTAGCATTGAGTAGCATTACCCTCAGATTTTGCTTGCTTGCACCTGTTAAGGTGGTGAATTTGTCATTTGAACCTTGTCTAAAAAAGGCACTATAGGGGGTGGCAAGAGACTTAGTCAGTATCCAGAATCCCAAGGGAGACAGGTGTGGGCTATCTCTGGCAAAGCATAGTGATCTGTCGATCATGTCATCCCAGGCAGACAAATACTGGATCCCCTTAGAATGACACCAGAAGCTTAGCCAACTGTTGAAGTCAGTCATTTTGTCCTTGTACTGTGGTATCATTCTGGGTGATGGCAGGATGCTACTCAGGGCTAGGGTCATACCTGCCTGGGTTACAAGATCAGAGAGCTCCTCCATGTCTCTTTTCATGTAGTCCAGGGAGATGCGTCTCAGGTCATTCACACCAACATGGACAATGACAGAGTCATATCTGTACTTGTTGTGGAGTAACTGGAGTGTGTGCATTATGTGGCACATCCTGGCACCTGACAGGCAGCTGACAGTACCTTTCTCCTTGTTTAACCTGGTGAGTGGAACATCAGTGTGCCGGACTATAGAGTCACCTATGACTAGAGTGTTGAGTATGTTGTTATGCCTTATGGGCCGTGATTGAGTGGCACACTGAGTTGGTGGGCTATGTGTCATTTGGGTTGTGTTGGGGGGTGGACGTTGCTTGCGTTTTTGCTTTGGTGGTCTCTTATGCTTGAGCAGATTTTTATTGAGAGCCTCCGCGAATGTAGGTGTGTGTTTCGTGTTTCTATGTATGTGTTTTGGTGGTGTAGGTTTTGCGGGACTATGTGAAGAGTGTGGTCTGGTGCACGTGTTTACCTTCTCCTCTTGACTGTCTAGTCCAGTCTTGGGTGAAGAGAGCTTTGCTTCCAGTTTGGTTATGTAAGTGCAACTCTCACATGTTGTAGTGCTGGGTGGGTAGGAGAAGAGGGTTGTCTGTGTACATGAGGCAATTGCTGCATTGCCCCAAGATGCCCAGATTCATCAGGTAGACAAGAGAAAACACTGGGAGCTTACCCTTAGACATGCCTGGATAGGTGCTTATTTATTAAGTACTAAAACTGTTTTCCTCTAGACAAGTGCGGAAAGTAGAGTGCTGTAGTAATTTGTAGGTTATTTAGTGCTTACAACGAGTTCTGAACAAGTGCTGAGCTCAAAGAAACAGATTTTAGTGCCAAAACTAAAAAACTGGCTAGTTCTAAGGGAAAATTGGAAGAGCAGACTTTATGGCGCAGGGAATAGTTAACCCTAGCTAAGCGGCGATGCATAAAGTCTATATATGTTTTTTTTGTTTTTTTTTACTGAGTCCCGTTACAGCAGTCTTCGATCAGACAAGTTCTAACTGCACACTCTTGCCACTAGGGTGCAGGCAGTGGCGGCTGGGGACTTCAAAGTAAAGGGGGGCTGCAGGAGACAGCTGAATGGGTCAGGCCAATGGGAAGGGGTGTGGCCAATTAAAAAGGGGTGGGGCTGTGCTGAAAACCACAACAACTAGAACTTTAAATAAATACGCTGCCCTGGGTGCCAAACCATCATTACGAGAGTCCAATCAAGACAAAATGAAGTGTAGAAGAAAAAATATTTCAATGCATTGGCTACATGACAGCTTATTTAATATCTAGATGGAAACAAAAAGGTTGTGAGGCATGAAAAAATAAATTACTTTTTAAATACATCACTGGAATGCCAGTCAAAATCAAGTATAAAAAAACAAGCAGCACTCAACTCAACCCACTTCTCCTTGCACTGCAGTTCTAATTATAATTTATATTCAGCTTTATAAAAGTACCAAGTAACATGCTGAAAGTAGCAACCTCTGTGATACACCCACTTGTAAAAATGTTTCTTATCCAAAAAAGACCTGCTACCTGACAACTGTCTACTTGTTTCATGGGGCAGACATGATCAAAGTAAAAAATGAACAGCAAACAAGAAACAAGCTCAAGATAAATTGCTTAAAGGATTACTGCACAGGTTATGGACCACACATGCTAGATTGGCATTCTGTTTAGTTTACGGGTAAAGCCTGCAAAGATGACTGCAAGTCTCCAACAAATGTAATGAGCTTCTGAAAATACTGTAATCCTGTCCTTTATTACAAATACTGCCATATGCATTTCAATACCCAAGGCTTATACGTTATCTAGTTATGTAAATATTCTCTGCATGGCAAGAACAAAAAGGCTTTCAATGTTGGTAATTCTTTAACAGTATGCTTATTAAGGCTTACTTGCATCTTACAATCCCTGACAAGCTTACCTAATGGTCATTAAAGCATTGCAACTTAAACACAGAGCAATATATTGGGCACTGCGACAGCATGCATTTTCTGAATAAGAAGAAGCATAAATCAACAGTATAAAAATATGACAGAAAACCAGAACATTCTGCAAAATCAAGGACAGATGAAATGCCACTGTCATACTTGTGTCAACCTTGGATGAGGGAATACTCTGCACACTTACACTGCATAACTGCTCCTTGCCTTGCTTGGACACATCCAGAATCACTACATGGGGGAGTGGGGTGCAACAAGTATGTCACAATTTGATATGTCTCTGTCTGACGGTGATGGCTCTGACACTCATACCTCTCAACCTCAAAGCAAGAAATCTGGACAAAGCCATACATAGAAGTGGGACAAAGGCCTAAAAATAAGGACAATTTTTAAATATTGCTCTTATAAACTTAGAAAGATAATAGAATAGTAGTAGGTCTTGCATTAGTATGTCTTTGTTGAAGAGTATGAAATCTGAAACTCAAATGTCTGCCATTTTCTAACTTCAATCTTTAATGATTTGCCACTAATTTGCCAGAAAAACACAGTTTTATTAAAAACGGACAAAAAATGTGATGCAAAAATATAAAACTGCCACACAATATAGCTGGGAACCTATCAAAGAAGGGACACCTTTTTAATATTAGTATAAACAGGACAAAATAAGAGAATCTACATGCATTTCTGAAATAAAAGTAATCTATAACTGATTATTACAGTTATACTTGTAAACATTCCACGTTTTCTTCCAAAATTGCCATTTTGTGGAGGGATTATTAGGGGGAAGAGCAACAGGACATTTGAGAGATTTGGATATTCCTAATTCTATAAAGCGATTTATTTGCACGTACCTCTTAATGCAGGAAATCTGGACAACGCCAAATATATTGGGGAACTACAAACAGTACTAAAAATTGCCCTTGTATAAACTTAGACAGTCGATAGAATAACAGGTCTTGCTTTAGCATGCATTTTTCTGAAGGTTATGATGTCTGAAACTCGATGTCTGTCATTATTTAGTGATGTCATTCCTAAATGATTTGCCAGAAAACCACAAATTTTATGAGGAACAAACCAAAAATAAGAAGCAAAAATCTATTCAGTCTGCAAAAATCTGGACAGTTGAGAGGTATAGTTCAGCCGGGGCCGTCTGAGTTTGCTGCCCTTCCCCCCTCACAAAATCATGGTCAAATGGAGCCTCCCCCCTGCAGCCATTCCAATGTCCCATTCCTTGGCTATTTTGCCCCATTTACCATAAACACTGTAATGTGCATACTGCTTTACTTCTGCAATGATTTGGATTTCATTTGAAAATTGCATTTTGCATTTTACAGCACAAACACTAATGGATATCTGCTAAACAAAGCAATGCAGTCTCACAATGAAAATAGACTTAGCATTAAAACTTCTCTGCCCTTGAAACTCACATTCATTGAAACAGCATTGAAACCCAAATTCAAAGAAAATACATTTTGCCAGTGGCAGATAAAGACTAACTTTGGGCCGTTTTCAAATCACAGGCCCCTTGCACATGAAACATACACATGCTCTTTGATACACCTTCCTGATTGTATTAAATTATATTCCTTTTACAATACAGTACAGTTTTAGACGGCATTTTTAATTTATTCTTTTGAACATTTTTCCAGTAAACAATGAAACAAAATGCATGCACCAATAATGACAAACTGCCCAATTCAGAACATTTCCATCATAAAAGTCTACTCAAACTTCAACAGTCCACCAGTATCAGTAAATATGCACAATCTCTGAAGAAGTAAAAGTCATCTAAATAATTCCACATTAAAGAGATCTGTAACTAATCAAGAGGTTGCTGCTAGCAAACAACTTTATATTTCACAGTTTCATCTACAAATAAAGTACCTGGTGCCCTTGAGGAATAAATTGCCTGTTACATTAAAAAAATATAAGCTAGTAATATTGCAATAGGGATGGCAAACTGAGTTGCTAGGTATCTTCGCCAAAAGGACTGCAGCATCCACCCCCTTTACAACACAGTACAGTATCAGCAATGCATTTACCTACTGTGGGAGTAGAACCCACAACCTTCTGCATCAAAAGCAAGTACACTACCTGTTGTGCTATTAACAATGCAAGCAGACTCAGCATAAGTAGCACTAAACATTTGTTCCCCTGCAGCTCTCAGCTCCTTGTAAAATCTTCTCGACACTCAGCTGTCTCTCTGAACTTTGCAGCACAAGAAATCTGGAAAAAGCCAAAATTTATTGGGGGATACAAAAGACCAAAACCAGGGACACATTTTAAACATTGCTTGTATAATGTTGAAAAGTTGCTAGAATAAAATGCTGTGTTACCGCCATACATTTCACTGCCAAGTCTTGAACCCAGGACCCCGTGCAAAACAGTCAGAGCAACATACCACTATGTCAAATCAGCTATTTTGTGAAAAAGAGGAAGACTGAAACTTAAATGGCTACCATTTAGTGAATTCAGTTCTCACCATAGCTATCAACCTCTTAGCACAAAACACCTGAACAAAGCCAATAATGGGGGAATACAGTCCCAAAAATAGGGACACATTTCAAAAATCTATCTTATAAACTTAGAAAATTGCTAGAATGTTGTGTCACCATGTACTTTCTGAAGAATATGAAGTCTGAAATTCAAATGCCTGTCATTTTTATTTATTTAACATTTGTTAACCAGAAAAGTCTGACTTGGAACAAAAGTCAATTTTCAGCAGAGGCCCATGGAGAAACACTCTAGATACATGTCTTTGTAAGATGGGAGGACACCAGAGCACACACACACAAACACAGGGATGACATGCAGACTCCACACATAAGGCAACTCAGGCAACAATGCTACCACTGCACTACTGACTGTGTAAACAAACAAAAATACAGAATCCACAGATTTTATGAGGAACAGAACACAACAAATATGAGTCAGAAATCTGCAATTTTTTTACAAATGGTAGTGGGTAGGGAATTCAGGCTCTTGCCACCTGGGCCCAAGCTACAGGGTCTAGTATATAGCAACTGGGGCATTTGACACACACACATTACCCATTCCCAAGTCCAGCTACACCATATCCTCAGTCCTGTCCCGTGCAAGCTAACCATCCTCCCGGCTGGTTTACCCACAACAGTAGGCTCCAGCCTGCAGACAATTCAGTCTGGAGTTCTTCTGTTCTATGCAGCCATCACCGCATAGACTTCTGGGCATCTGTAGGGCAGAGATGTCTTTCCCCCTACTGGAGACTGCTGACACAGAAGTCTGGAGTTCTCTGAATTCCAGGAACTCCAAGCACACATGCGAGGAGTTCTGGAACTGTGACTGATTGTTTTATTTTGTTTTTCTTCTTCTTTCCACAGCTCGGGGGGGGGGGGGCTGCAGTCCTATAGCACGAGCCACCCCTGGGTACAGGGGAACCTTCTCCAAAAAAAGATGGTCTGGATTAGTGCTCAAGTTATACAAACAAAGCTAGATTCAGCAGGTCTGAATTTAGTCTATGTTACAGCAAATAAGGCGTACTAATTTCAGAAAGAAACAGTTCAAATAAGCAGGAACAATAAGCTTTTACCAGAAACTCCCAGCTTAGAAGGGCAGAATATACCCTCTCCTCCCACAGGAGTGCAGACCACACCTTCTTAATGTGTGAGTTTGAGTTATAATAATTAGGATAATTTAAATGAAGTTCAATTTGCTTTAAAACATCCTGAAGACTCTTGCCATCTGCTCAAGTGTCACTTTCTGCTTTTTGGGTTTTCTTAACGGACTTTACTGTCTTAGTTCTGTTTTTTGTGGCTCAACTCCAGATCTATAATTCAGATATTATATATACATTTGGTATGACAGATCTGTAATTCAAATTATAAATGTTCAGTGTGATAGGCATAGTCGGCAATCTGTCCCATTTAAGCTGACAGTAAATGATATAATGCTAATTCTTCATAATGAACTCATCTAATTGCTACCGTTCTGCATTTACTGGCAGAGAATGCTATTTTTAAACACTTTGCAGTGGGCCTTTGAATTTTTAGAAGAGGATAGAATATTGCCTTACTTTGCATCAATAGCAATTTTAGAGAACGCTATCCTGTACAATTGCCAAACCATAATGAGGGATTCTGCTGTAGTTCTTCCATGCTAAATTAATGTACATTTTGTTTTGGTGCTGAAAAATTGGTCAGAACTATACATGTGGACACACATATTTTAGTATGGATCTATCTGTTCATAAATGATTACCAGATTAACAGCCCTAGGAGGTCTTTTTAAGACTAGTTATGTTTTCCCACTTGAAAATAACAGGATAAATTATCCAGGGGCATACAGTTGTGTATAGGTGACAGATTTACAACTTACAAGCTTCCTCTGTCCAAAAGGGCATAGGTGCCAGTCCAGTGTAAATTTCCAATTCTCCAGCCATTAGTCCAGGTTATTCTTGAATACAGTGAGGGCACAAACTCTGCTTCACAACAGTAAGAAGCCTGTTCCAGAGTCTGAGACACATACCTGCCCCAAGTTGCAGCATGCTTAATGGATTCCTTTGTTTTGTAACGTATGACTTTGGATACAAAGTAAGCATGCTGCATGTACACCGGGCTGACAAATGGTTGGGTAATGTAATCTACATTTCAATTTACCTTTTATCTATTTGCATTAAATCACACTTTTGGAACTTTTGGAAAATATACCAGGGAGCATTCTGCTGTACAGGGTAGCACAGGGGAGTCTGTCTGTCCAACTGCGGATTGCTCCTTTTACAGAGTGAGACTGCAGCATATTTGATATGACCAGCCACTGCTGGTTGTGTCATCATATAAAACCTTCAAAGGCACATTAAAACTAACGTGTACAGCCAACAGAAAGTGATGCAGAAAGAGATAAAAGGGAGCACTCAGGACAAATAAATATCACATCATGTTTCATGGAGAAATGGACTATAGTTTCAATACAATAAACGACCCCATGGAAAGAAACCTTTTAAAAACTCCTGCCTTGAGGCTGTATGCAGCAAAAAAAAAAAGAGGTCTCCAGTGTGTGTGTGTGTGTGTGTGTGTGTGTGTGTCTGTGTGCACATGTGCATGTATATATACGTTTTATATATATATATATATATATATATATATATATAAATACACACATATACATTTTATATATATATATATATATATATATATATATATATATATATATATATATATACATATATATATATATACACACACACACACACACACACACACACACACACACACACACACACACACACACACACACACAAACATGTTCACTCTCTTTCTGACCATCTCGTTCTACCTTCCCAACCACTTAAATGACTCATTCATTACACTAATGTGAGATCCTACTCTGTTTCTTTGAATTAAAATCCTTGTGAACTAAGAATGGATCAGACCTCCTCATGTCACAGACCGGATTCCACTGTACCAACACTTTTCATAAAGGTTTCCAAGCTCCACAGCTGGCATGTGCATGTTACAGCACATGCTAACAAGCAGTGTGAACCTGCAGTGATGGCGCATGGCTGCAGACCAACAGTAATTTTGCAAGTGTTGCCACTGCAGTCAACACAGCTACTCCTCCTAGGAAGGGTAAGTTAGTATCAGCTACTTACTCCTACCTTCACCTGCTCAGTCGCCAGAGCACAAGTGCCACTAACGGAACACTGGTTGTCAGGGATTTATCCTTCTACACTGTGTGTCAGGCTTGCATTTTTAATGTATTTCACTCATATGGTATTTTGTGAGCTCACTTTGCAAAACTGCCTCTTTTGACATGCAATCCAAATGCATTTTTGGTTAAGGAACTTGCTTAGAGTTAATTTGTTTATGACTACAGACTGAGGGAATCAGAGAACGGTCTACACAATGAAGCTCATTAGCAATACAACCTTACCCGTTTAATTCAGTCTCTGTCCATCACATATTTAATCACCAGTCTCTACCAAATTTCAGTTAAGTTTAATAGACATTCTCAAAAAAGAGCTCATTCAGGGTGTGTTACATATACACTAGTGTCTGAATAGTCTGAATGAGACTTACCTGGACTCAAAAAGTATGGAAATGCAGACTGTGAGACTCAAACCCAAAGACCCAATTCAAACAAAAGGGATATGTCAGATAAAATAATAGCCCCAAGGCTTTCATGCATTGGACATTAAACTTTACTCTCTCTCTATAAAAAAATTATTAAACATAACTTGGGGCTTAGATAACTTTTGTACTACAGAGTAATTAGCAATGCTGCCACACAGCTCTAGGCTCATCAGCTCAGGTCTTGCATGGTGCATTTTAAATGTAGAGTTTACATATTCCCCCTGCATCTGTTTAGATGTTCACCCGCATCTTCACTTTCCTCCTACATCCCAAAAATATGCCTCTGGCGAGGCTCCAAACTGCCCCTTAGTGTATGTATTGTACATAAGTATGAATGCAATTGTGTGTGTCCTGTATGAATGTGATGTCCTTCTATATCACTGTTTCAGTATTCTCCAGGGCAGCCCAACATTCGGCCAGTATACCAGCACCCTATGATCTTGTATGCATCATATGTCACACATTTGCTCCCCACACAGGACGTACAGCACAAAAGTGATGTGCAGACACAATTACCCAGAACATCATTGCTGCCACTCTGAACTCTATTACGGCTCATTAATCTGAATGCCTTGTTGCTGTGTTGAATACCCAGCCATCAGGTAAGTGCCCCATTGTTTTGTTTTGTTATTTTTCTTTCTTTTCTTTGGTCTTGTAATTTATTTTTGCTTACCTAGCGTTTATGTCATCCAAGAAGGGAAAATGTCAATGTAGGAAGCAGATTCCCCATGAGGATTATCACAGTGTCTCTTTTGTTTGGGTGCTTCCCATGACCATATCTCTTGTAATATCTGTAAGACATTTGTACCCAAGACACTCAGTAGCCATTTGTCTTTCCTGGCCATTTTCTTGAATATCAAAGGCTTAAACAGTTAACCTAGGGTAACCCCAGCCTCCACTGGACATCCCTCTAAAAGCAGGTAATAGCTCTGGATGCCATTTGGCATTTACATTCGATTTCTCCATCGCAACCCCATTGGAGGTCAGCATGGATCCGTCTTTTCATACATCCACTGAGACTTTGCAGGCATCTGCTCCATATCTCAAAGGGGAACAACAGTTGATTACACTGAAGGGTCTTAGAGGGATTCCACAGATATTGGTCAGGGAGGAGGGTTCTGGATACTCTTACTGAATCTCACCAAGGCTGGGAACCTCAGGTATTTGTTAGGGCTGACATCCTTTCCAAGAAAAGACAAATGATGAAGGCTCTTAAGGATCCTCAAAGGGAATGGCAAGAGTTTACTCAGAGCTCATTTTATGCCTTGATGGCCCCAAAGCCACCTCAAGAGATTTTGGTGCCTGCTCCTCCTTGGACCTCTACCCGCTTTTAAATGGCCTAGGTAACTAGATTCATCAGATGAGGATTCAGAATATGATGACAGCCTTGTCCTGTTCTTCACAGATGCCTTTGGGTTATGGAACTAACAAGGAGGAATCTCTTAGCCCAGAGTCTCCTTCTGAGGAACTATCCTCTGGGAACACAATTGCTAGGATGATGAAATACTTAGTGTCTGATATTTAGAGGAGATATTCTGAGTTGCTTCAGGTGGATACTCCGAAATCATCTGCAATTCCTCCTGTGTTGGATGCCTTGTTAGACACTTCCATTGCAGTTTCCAAGTCTCCTGATTGTCAGCCTCCTGCTTCTAAGAAATCCAATAGGTTCTGTAAAGTCCCTGAGAATAGTCATTTTCTTTATTTAAGTGTCCTTATACTGATCCTGCTGTGGTGGCAATCTCTTCTAACAAACCTTCCAAGCTTTTGCCTTTTTTCAAACCTTTGCCTTCAGATAAGGACAGTAGGGCAATGGAGAGAATTGGTAAGAAGTTTTACATTGCTGCTACTTTGGCCTTTAGGGCTATTAATTACCAGATCCACATCACCAGGTATGCTCTGACTCTGCTTGCTCATGCTTGTCAGGTTATTTCTGACCTCCCTGATTCTGAAGGCAAGTCTTCTGCCTTATCTATTTTAGATTCTACTCATCAAGTGGCAAACCACTCTATCAAGTGTAGCTACGATGCTGCTGAAGCCTCTTCCAGCACTGTGGCTTTTGGGCCTGTCATGACACATTATCTTTGGCTTTGTCTCAAGTCTTTGCCCAAAAACATTAAGGCCAAGTTGTTGGGATGTTCCTTTGCATAATAAACATCTTTTTTGGGACTGCTGCTGCTGACCTGTTTAAGTCTCTTCAGGAGGAAGGCAAAGCAGTGCAGGACCTTAAACATATTTTTGTCTCAACTATCTTCAAGTTCCAGAGGAATTATCCTTCTAGATCTACTAATGTCCACAGTCAACCTTGACAGGCCTCCAAGGGTAGGAAGAATGGTAGTTGAACCTCCACTGCTAAGGCTTCTCAGATTTCTGTGGCCCAGAAGCCTCCTTTATCTGATGAGCCTGCTTCTCTTTGACAATATCCCCACCCCCTATTTTAAACTAGGTTCCTTTGCCCCTTTGGCTTTCTCTTTGTCTTTCAAATTGGCTTCTCATCACGTCAAACTGTTGGGTTCTTTCTATCATCCTTCAGAGTTACTTCATGGTATGGCAGTCTCTCCCTCATTTTTCAGGGATTCTTCAACAACCTCTAAAGCAACTTCATTTCCTGGAGGTCCTAGGGTTCCTGGTGAACCAAGGAACCATTCAACCTGTATCCCCTTCCCAAGTGGGAATGGATTTTTATTCCAGAATGTTCCTGGTTCCTTGAAAAGAGGGCACTTGGAGACCTTTTCTGGATTTCTTTCTGCTCAACACCTTTCTCAAGGTCCCCTAATTCAGATGCTTGGTCTTCAAACCTTGCTTCTTCTTGTACTACCCCAAGCTTTTCTGGTGTCTTTGGATCTGAATGATGCTTACCTTCATATCCCTATTCACCATCTTTTCAGGAAGTTTTTATATTTCTCAGTTTCCTCATTTCATTTGCAGTTCTTTACTTTACCCTTGGCCTCTCTGCTGCCCCAAAAGTATTCACAAATTCCTAGTTCCTGTGATTGCTTTCTGCAGGCTCCAAGACATCCAAATGTTTCCTTATCTAGATGACTTGTTACCTCAGACACCTTCTCCTAGTCACCTGTTACAGGATCTGGAGTTCACCATCTGTCCTCTTCAAAATCTGGGGTTCACTATCAACTTCCAAATGTCTGCCCAGACTCCCTCTCAAGATCATGATTATCTGGGATGCAAGATTCAGGAAGTGCCAATGTTGGCCTCTCTTCCGTCTCCATAAGTTTTGTCATTGACAGCCTTCTTTCAGTCTCTTCTTCCTCTGACTGCCATGTCAGCCAGGGAGTTTCCTCAGGCCCTGGAATTCATGACCTCTTCTATTCCAATGTTCCCTCCTGCCAGACTGCATATGTAGTAGTTTCAATGGTACCTCAAGTTGGTTTAGCTGCAGCATTGCCACCCTCTGGATTTCAGTGTACCTCTCCTTCCTTGTTTAAAGAAGGAATTTGAGTGGTGGATTCAACAGTTTGCTCTCAACCCAGGCCTGGCCTTTCAGCCTCCAGTCCCTTTTCAAGAACTGTTCACAGATGCCTCAGACATGGAGTGGGGGGCTTCATGTGCTCACTTGAAAGTTCAATGTCTCTGGCCATCCCATCAGAAGTCAGACATTATCAACAGCAAAGAGATGAGAGCTCTAATTCTGGTCCTTCCAAGCTTTTCACCCCATGTTCCCTCTAGGCCCCTTGAAGGTGTACACAGACAACATTACAGGGATGCAGCGTCAACAAGCAGGTAGGTACAAAATGTTACCTCCTCTGCAGGATGGCTCATCAGGCTTGGGAGGTGGCTCTCAGTTATCAGTTAACTCTTCAGACAGCATACATTCCTCCAGAGCACAATCTACTGGCAGACTATGCGCAGGTCCAAAACACAGGCTCACAAATGGATAATTCACTGGGACATGCTTCTGGATATTGTCCATCAGAAGGGTATTCCTCGGGTAGATCTTTTTGCCTCTCCTCTAAACAGGCTGCCGCCACTTTTCTGGGCCAGAGTGTCATGCCAGCTGGTGTGGAAGATGGACTCCTTTTCTTTTCCTTGGAAGGGGATGTTGCTTTAAGATTTCCCTCCTCTTTCTCTATTTCTAAGAGTCCTGATGAAGATTCAACTGAATTACCCAGACATCTTGCTAGTGACTCCCTTTTGGCCAAGACAGCATTGGTTCCCTCTCTTACTGCATCTGGCTAGTGACGGTCACCACACGTTACCTCACCGATTGGGCATCCTCACACAGAACAAGGGATTTCGCATCCATCCTCATGTCCACTCTTTAACTGACACTGTGGATGATGGGGTTTTTATCCCTTTCAGGCACCTCTTTTCTGAGGACATGTTCAGTGAAGCAAGGAAACCCTCAACCAGAAAATCTTGTATGCCCAAATGGAAAAGTTTTCTGTCCAGTGTCATGCTCATAAGCAGGACCCTTGTTGAGTGAGGGTCTCTTTGATCCTCTCTTATTTGTGTGAGCTGTTCCAGTTTGGTTTTGCCTATTGTTCTGTGACTGCCCATTTGCCAGCCATTTCTGCTTGTCTGCCCTTGAATCCTTTCCTGCCTTCTTATTTTGAGTTCAAACAATTTCTTAAAGGTATCCTACATACTAGGCTTCCAAGGAAGCCTATTCCTACCCCTCAGGACCTTAATTTTGTTTTGGAAAAAGTGGCTCAGGCTCCTTTTGAGCCTGCAGATTCTGCTTCTTTGCAACATTATACCTGGAAGACTGTTTTTTTGCTAGCTCTTACTTCTGCTCGGAGGGTTTCTGAGCTCCCAGCCCCTACGGACATTCCTCCTCCTTTTTTGTTTTTCAAGGGATAGGGTGTCCCTTCATATTAATCCTTCTTTTATTCCGAAGGTAGTAGTAAAAGAGTTGTCCTTGAATCAGTCAGTACGACTCCTTTTCTTTCTCCCTTCTCCTCAGTCTGCTAGTTGGAGAGTTTTGCATACATTGGATTTGCACAAACAGCCCCAGTACTATTTGGATAATCTATGGCCATTCATGAATCTGACCAGCTTTTTGTTTCCTTTCATCCCAGGACATTCTATTTTGGCTGTTTCTAAGCGAACCGTCTCCTCCTGGATATCTAAGGCCATTTCTTTTTGTTATTCTTTTCATGGCAAATCTTTGTCTACTTCTATTACAACTCATTCCACTATGCCTGTTGCCTCTTCTGATGCTTTCTTCAAGGGGATGAACACCAACTCCATCCTTGAAGCTGCTACTTGGTCTTTAGTGCATACCATTACTAAGCATTATAAATTGGATATGGTTCCTAGGGCCAGAGCAGGTTTTTCTAGAGCCATTTTGTATGGATTTGTTGAGGGCGCTTCTCATGCTTCCACCTCCCATTTTGTTTCTTGAGCTTTTTTCATCTCCCTATATTAAAGAATAGTGCAACAGTGATAGAAAAGGACATAGCACAGTAGTGTAAAATCTTAGCATAATAGTATATGTCTTTTCACTGTTGTAGTACTCGCTCACTCCCTCCAAATCCCTCTTGATTGTTCTTGTTTTTGTTTGAAATTCCCTTCTGGCTGAGGGTATCCACTTTTTCTTCTGCATTTTCTTCTTCTGGATGAGCATGGACTGATTTGTCCTATGGAGGCTGTTCTCTACTGGGGCAATTCAATTCTAGGAAACTGCATCCGTACGTCACTTTTATGTCCTATGTCTTGTATGGGGAAGCATATGTGTGAAATACAGTGCATACAAGATCATAAGGCTTTGGTATACAGGTCGAACATTGGGGTGCCCTGACAGGGAAATACCTATAGTAAAGAATGCTGCAAAAGTGAAGAAAAGGACATCTGCTTTTATGGCAAGACTTTACACAACTGTACTTTTCCCATCCAGGAAGGACTTCCTGTGTTACATCTACTGCCTGCCAGAATGGGCTATCGCTCATCTGGATCCTCAGTGAATAAGTAGGTTATAAATATTAATTAAAAAATATAATTCATGTACTTTCAGTCTTGCTCCTGTATATTTAGACAATGTACGATCCTATGTTTTTCCCCATTTTATAGGAGGATCTTCTAGAACAGTGTTCTGACCATTATGTAGTGCAGTACAGTTCTAAAACTTAGTCCACATTTCATTTAATACTACTATTATCAGCTATCACTACTATGCATTTTTTCCACTGTCAGAACTAATTTATTTCTAGAAGTTACCCCATTAACTGACCAGGTGACCCCTGTAACTTGAGTGTTTGACCTTACAGATGATGACCCTTAACTATTAAATAATCTACATGCCACACACATTCTCCAAACTCTAGGCCTCACATGTAAGTAGTGGACACATGAGGACCACAAGTGAACTGTGGGACACTCAGTTGTAAACTGCAACTGCATTTCTCTAAAATTTTAAACTGATTTTTTTTTTTTAATTTATTCATCTGTTAACCACGTAAGTGAACTAGTTACTATGGACCTTTCCAGCTCCAACATGGACCATAAGGGCAAGTGAAATATATATCCACACTTAACAGTAGCTACATTTCTTTTCATTCAGCATTTCCCTACCAATCTCACAATATACCAAATTACAGCTATTTCCATTAATTTAGCTAGTAATATGTTTGGAACTTTCCAACAAAAGACCTTCTTAATATCCAGAAAATCTACATATTCAACACTCAAAAGCAAAAAGTAACAACTCCATTTAATACTTAGCCTATTCTATAATTTAGTGTCACAGTTATCTCCTCCCCACAGTAATGCCTGTTGTCTACTCTGATGCAAGTTTTTCTTCAAATAATGAAAAACAAAACTACTGCCACAGCAGATCCTATAGCCCATAGGGTCTTGGACTCATTAAACCAAAAAAAAAAAAGTCCTGGAGACACCTTTAGTTACCAAATATATACTTACATATAGGATTTTCCCACATAGGAAAATACATGCTGCAATTCACTGCATAGAAGCAAATTAGCTGCCCTAGCCCTAAAACACTCACTTGAAATAATTATGATTTGACTTAGTATAATAAATTTAGAATACTTATTTGTAACAAATATATACTCATTTACTATTTTTCTTCTTCATTTATCCTGGTGTTAATAGTTAAACGTTTTAAGAACACAACATCAAAATAATTTTTGATCCCTGCTGAAATTAGCCTATGCCTCCACATTAGAGAAATGCTACTTTAGACATTTTCTTATTTTTTCACAACTTAGGAAATTCCTTATTTGATACCTAGTCACTACCTCTGGGCATAATTCATGCAGTTCTTTTAACTGCATGTTTGTTGTTCTTTTAAACTGCAAAATTAGTGTTCATACTAGGCAGTGAATCTCCTAGTATGCGTCTGCAGTCGTCAATATTAGACCTACTACAACAGTGACCGCATCTACAGTTAATAACCTTCCTATTCACACTGCATTCAGAAGTGTCATCGTGCCATTATCCCATCACTTTTCTCAGGTAACTAAATAAGAAGGCACCTATTACAAGTTCAACTTCTGCATACAAACGGAACCTGCAAGATCAGCACAACTGCTTTTACCCAGATGCCTGCATGCATAAATATGCAGCATTTCGAGTATGACTTTTCTCTGTGGGGTACTCAGAGTAACTTGTTTAAAAGTTCCATGTATAATATTGCTCTCACTACATTTGTTCAATGCAGTACGAGTGCATTTCAGAGCCTTTCCTTTACAAAAATGTAGCTGTCAGAAAACTAAATAAATAAAAACGGAGATGGCAATGACTTATAACACAGAATTTACAAGCATGAAGCACGTGCTCTCACAAATTCAGTCTTTTCTACATGCTCTGCAGAGAAATGTACAAAAGTAAATATCTTCTCAAACATACTAAATGATCACTGATCAGTTGTACTTAAAGTCAACAAAACCACCACCAAATTCTGTAACCTCCAAGCATACCACACAAAGCTGCAAATCTGCACTACTACAAAAACTTGTACAATACACTGGGGCAAACTCTACACCTCCAAACTGCTTGGGGAGGCACTAACTACATTCAATGAAATGTAACACGCATACAAAATTAATTTATATCCCTAAAAATTAAATGATTAAAGGGTACTTCTGTTTCCCTGGCTAAATGAAACAACACATTTCTATACTCTTCATCCTACACTTCTTTAATTAAGACATCAGAGAGTCGGCCCTCTAACACACATCATTAACCTTTCTATTTGCAACAAAATAGTCCCTAAACTATTCAAGAGAGCCACCATAATCCCATCAACAAAGGTCAATGCCCCTAAAACAGAAGATTACTACAGGCCAATAGTTAACTTGGTTCTACCAGCAAAATTCTTTAAAAAAATCCTGTATACAAATACTAGAATACCACTCTAAACAAGTCATTCTAGCCAGTAAGCAACATGATTTCAGACCAAAATATAGCACCTTACCTGCCATAACCCAGCTTACCAACTCCATCTACAACAGCATGGAAGAAGGTAAACTGACCAGTGCCTTGTTCACAGATCTTAAGAGAATATCTGACTCTGCCAATCATACATACACTACTACACAAGTTCAGTAAATGTCACTTCTCTGAGGAAGCCTGCAGTTAGGTTCAAAGCCATCTTACAGACAGAACTTTCATTCTGGCTGCAGAAAAAAATGATTAACTCCACTAAATCTATATCCTCAAGAACATGCCGCAAAGGTCAGCATTTTGACAACTTTTTTGTTCTTATTTACTAATGATCAACTCTGAAACTTACTAGTTCTAATCATTATCTTGTATACCTATGATATTATATTATCATCAGGGTTTGCAGAATGAAATTATTTGTTGCAAAAGTATTTCACCTTGTTTTGGAATGAACTTTGAACAAAATGAAATCTACTTGCATGCTATTAGGAACTACCAAAACACTTAAAAACACTCCACATAACTGACTCTACACACATTACAATATTGTATAAGGAACAAAAGTAATCTGGAACACTGCTAAACCAGTCACTCCCTTTTCTACCACATATTGAAATTCAAATTAATAAGATCCTTGCATAGCTGCATTCAAAATCTCACATTTGTTTACTTCTAAAAAAAAATCAATTGTAATAAATGCCCTGATTCATGGATTAGG
This sequence comes from Protopterus annectens, assembly GCF_019279795.1. NCBI lineage: Eukaryota > Metazoa > Chordata > Ceratodontiformes > Protopteridae > Protopterus > Protopterus annectens. Next base: position 137,251,087 of record NC_056743.1, on the reverse strand, counting down.
ATAGGCCCTTCTAATAATTTCACTATATTCACATAAAAATACTCAATTTTTTTAAATGGCAGAAAATAAAATATAACAAATTATTCCACCAACCCCCTAAAGAACATTGCTGCAACATTTATAAAAAAATGCAACTGTTTACCAGTTGAAGGTAGAGCCACCCTCCTACCAAACAAATTAACCTTCATTTGAGAGAGACAATACTACCCTCCCCTATAAAGTTGGAGTCCATGATTTCCCACAATCTGTAGTCTTTCAGAAAGCTGTTTGGACACAGGATGTGTACATCATCTGTGATGTCTGCCACTTAAATAATGGACATGAAAGGGTCTAGCAGACAGCCTTGATGTGCAGAGCTGAGATACAGGTCATTTCACACATTTCAACATATTTAGATGCCATGTATGTAAAGACAGTGGTCTACCCATTTAGTGATATAGGTGTTTATGGCCACATCTGACAGGGCTGAGTAACTACTTCAGTTTGGATTTGTATCAAATGCCTTGGGCTTGTCAAGTTCAAAAAGATGATAGTGTTGTCATCATACATGCCCTCAATGACCTCGTTGAGGAAATCTAACAGAGCTAACAGACATGATGTAGCATTAAAAACTCACATAGGTCTGTTGCACACAGGTGGAATATTGCTAGTGTCCATTTAGAAAAGGTCCATGATGACATGTTGGTATACCTTACAGATAACAGTCACAATGTATCTATACATGCATGCATCCCGGTGCTCTTCCTGGTGCTCTCCAACCAACTCAGAAGGATGCATGTTGATGTACAGCCTTCTGCAGGAACACAGTCTGTGTGGAGGGTGTGTTGTAGTGTATATTCAACCGTGTCAGGAAGGTGTATGTGATGTGTCATGTGACAGGTGATCTGTGATGTTGTCACAGCCCATTGATTCTGTGCAATAGTCCTGCATGAAGCTAAGACCATGCATACTGGCTATCCCGATCTGGCTTAGGGTTTGAACAGAATTCCACAGACAGGTATCATTGAGAAACTCTCCCAGCTGGGGATTAAACCTTATGCCACTAGATGGGTAACCAACTGGCTCACTGACAGAACACATGCTGTGAAAGTTGGTGAATAAACCTGTACCAGTAGAGCTGTCACCATTGGTGTACTCCAGGGATCTCTGCTTGGGCCTTGACTGTTTGGAATCTATTTCTTGACAGTTCAGTCTAAAGTATACTGCCTTTGGCTTACCGCATTTGCTGATTCTGGCATAATGCATGCAATCATTGAGTCCAACTATGATGATAACATACTACAGTGTGGGCTAACACAGTCAAATGATTGGTGACAAAGCAACACAGTCTGCAAATAAATGCAAACATGTGTCTTTATTTTGTCCTTCTGCAAAGTGGAATACCCTGCTAATTACAGCATTGATAACATTCCTGCTATGCTGAAACCCAGTGAGGCAAGCTCTGGGAACACACATTCATAGCAATGTGAACTTTGACCACCAAGTGTTCACATTGGCAATGAAAGCCTATGTTGTCCACATCACACCACTGCGTTCAGATCTGAGGGTTATATTACAGCAATGTACTCAAACCTCACCAGACCACTAACATAATGTACAATGCTCTCTTCAGCATGTTCCTCAACAGACACAAGCAGCAGCCAGAGAGACCACATGGGTTTCTCACCAAAAAAATGCAGGGCCTACAAACCATGCCATGGTGAATGTGGATAGACTGAAAGTCATGTCACTGTAATCTGTATTATATTGGATAAGGTGACTTCTGCCTGGCCTCCAGGCAAGTCTCTGACCCTGCCCTGGTTGGAACAGTGTGCTTCCACAAATCAAATATAGCAGATGACATCAGCAGTGTCTGGTGAGCAGAATATGGCAATAATAGTGTCCGACATGCTGGTGAAAAAAGCTCTCTCTAATGTCAAGCAACTGCATGCACAAGGATACACACACACACACACACACACACACACACACACACACACACACACATGAGTTGACTGCAGTGAGAAAAGAACCCCTACCTATTTAAGTACACAGACTACAGAACTCTGTATTTAAGGCAAGTGCCACAGCTCAAGTCTGACTAGCAGTGTCTCAGACAGCACTTTATAGCTGATGACACCAGCAGCATCTCGTGAAGAGAATATGGCAATAAATGTCCCACATCCTGGTGTAAAAAGCTCTTTCTAAAGTCAAACACACACACACACACACACACACACACACACACACACACACACACACACACACACACACACCAGTTGACTGCAGTAAGAATAGAACCCCTACCTGTCCAAGTACATACACTACAGAACTCAGTAATTTACGCAAGTGCCACAGCACAAGTCTGACTTTTACAAGGCAAACTTACAGTGGATGACATCAGCACTGGATGTAGGAGAGAAGATGTTGGGAGGTCTGCATGAAATGGATGTGCAGGAATATGCAAGTATCAAAATACTCTCAATCCATGGAATTGAAGCAGTAATTGTAGAAAACACACTTCTGCTCTTCTAGCTAGGCATACACACACACACACACACACACACACACACACACACACACACACACACACACACACACACACAATTGCAGTGAGAAAACAGAGCACCTTCCTATCTCAGTACACAGACTACATACCTTGGTAATTTATGTAAGTACCACAGCAAAAGTCTGATTATAACAAGGCTGCAGAACAACGTATAGTGCATGACATCAGCACTGGATGTAGGAGAGAAGATGATGGAAGGCCTGTATAGGTTCACAGCTTCATGGGTTCCTAGGAGGTTACAAGGCGAAAGGTCCTACGACCTTTACAAGTCTAGCTGTGTAAAATCCAAGTAACCTTATTTAGCACAGTTAGATGTTCGGTGTTAGCAGAATGATTTTGTGATCAGTACCAAATGGCCCTCTCCATGAGTGGCAGAGGTGCCACCCCTGGGGTGAATTTATAATCACACATCCAGCTGTCAAATTTGCACTTGAAAGCAGTCATTGAGGAGCACTGCTTCACATACACTGGGAACCTAATACAGAGTAGTAGCAATCACTGGGAGATACATCTGTCTCTCCTGCATGTTCTGTTTATGCCACAGGCTAGGTTGAGTTTTGTCCCACTTGATTTGTGGATGTCCAGCATTTATATTAGAGCAGGGTCCCACACTGCTCTACAGACCAAGCCCAGGTCGTATATCAGCAGTTTGTATGATACTGAGTGCAGTGACAGCACTTTCAGTCTTTCCATATATGTCATATTTTGGAGGCCCTGGATTTTCTTGGTCAGAAACCTCTATTGTCTCTCCAGTTGCTGCAGTTGTCTGTTGAGGTACATAGAGAATGGACTATTGTACTCAATTAGTGGTCTGAAAAGGGTCTAGTATAGCAGAGCTATGACCTCCCTGGTCTTGGATGCAATGTCCTAAGTTAGGAGGTGGGCAATCTAGAATGTGAGCCTTACCACTATAGACACACAGTTATTGAAGTTTAGATTGCTATCAAATGGTGTTCCCAAGTCTTGCTTATACTTATAACATAATTAGCAGGACTACACAGGGGACAATGAAGCATTTTCTCGTGTTAAGTTTCAGTCCATGAGCTTGGCACCAATCATTTGTCTATGTCAGGCCTTTCTGCAATAAGTTAACATCATTGGGGGGACTCTACATGACTGTGCCCAGTTGACAGTCCTCTGCAAACTTGGTAAACCACAGGGCATCTACTTTCACCTGGCCTTCAGAGAAATAGTTTCCAAAAGGAGAGGGCCCAGAACAGATCCTTGTGGTACTCCACTGCTAACTAGTCTACTGGTGGAGGTGGACTCCTCAACTTTAACAGTGTGTATTCTGTCGGTGAGCCATTTGGCCACCCATATAATAATGCATGGGTTAATGCCCAGATGTGAAAGTTTCTCTATGATACCTGAATGAGGAAATGTGTCAAAGGGCTTGGCTAAATACAGATAGGCTGTATGCCCTGTTTTCTCTCATCCAGGGCTTTGGCGGCATTATTATCAAAGAAGTATACTACCTTTAATAAGCAAGATCTACCCTGGGCAAAACCAATATGGGTCGGGACAAAAGTGTTGAAGGTCACCCATGTCCATATGGATAACATCCATGATGAATCTTCCCATAGCATTGCAGATAAGGGTGGTTGAGCTTATGAGTCAAAAGTTCTCCAGGATGTGTAGGCATGTTCAACAGTGAAGACAGTTCTAGCTCGGCATGTTTCCAGATTTAGGTGCATTGCATATCACAACATTTGATATTAATTTACATAATGCATCTGAAATATTTGTGAAAAGGTATGGGAGACACCAGAGCTGCAGCCCACGGGGGGAATCCAACATATGGCTGCATTGTACATATGTGATATATTGTTCATTTTAAGTTTACACATGTAGTTTCATGGCATAAAGAGTAAATGGACAGTAAACACCAGTAATGCATGCTAAATTTGGCTCTGCATAGAACAGTAGCAAGTAATTGGTTTGCGCAATGGTTGACAAAGTGTTTATGCATATGAGATGCACATTGCCATTATTTTTGCTGTTTCCACATAGTTAAGCAGTGCACAAATGCGAGCCACAATGCTAAACGTCTGAGAGAAACACATCTGCTGCTTAGCTAACTCTGTGGCAGCAGGTGTAAATGCATGGATACATTTCTTTTTTAGCTCAGATGCTACTGACTTCAAATCCAGGTGTATCTAATACTTGATAATGCAATGACACCAATCCTTTATAGTGCATGTGTTGCTGTGTGTGCGTTGGCATAGCACAGTGGGTTTAAGTGGCAGTTAGGAGGTAACTGCAGCATTGTAGAGATGCTCACTGTTGCTTGGCATTGGTGCACGATGCCAAACTTTGCACAATCATAAAGGCCAAAAAATATAGGAATCCATTGTTTTTTCTGCTAATTATGTGTGTTGTGTGTGACTCTATTTTTTGACATGATTATAGGTGTCAAAATGTGGTAGACAGGAAAGTGGTGAAATGGGGAGCAAGCAGGGGGAAGAACAAAGGGAAAGAAATACAGGAATATGCAGGAGGGAGGAAGGAAAGAACCACAGTTATCCATTTCTTCAACAGTAAAAATTGATAATGTATGCATAATATTAGCTGAATTTGGACTGTCACCTCCAGAGAAAGGGATGACAACAACATAATCATGTTGTATAGCCAACTGGACTGACTCAAGTGAGTCAAGAAGACACATGTACCTATAGGAGAGCTATGTGTGGGACAATATTTTTTGTGGGACAGATGCCCAATTATTTTTTTAAATTCAGTAAGAGAGGAATGCTGGGTAAGGGACGTAGGTACGTCTGGGTCAGGTAAGTTGACTAGGTGAGGAAGTAACTGCAAACAAACAAGACAACAGCCAGGTATGGTGAGGGACACAAAAGTTTGGGAGACCCCATGATTGGGGTGAGGGAGGGAACAACCCAGACTCATGCCTGTCAAATGTGGAGACAGTGAGAATAGAGTCCTCACTCACTGGACTGTCATCACTGTCCCCTACTGCTCTGGTGGCTGAAGTGCTTGCTAGTGTCTCCTCCTATGGACCATGAGAGACAGCAGCCTCTTCATCTGGTGTAGTGCATGGCCCTACACACCAACCCTGGCATCTCCTGGTGGTTAATGAAATCCTCATCTCCGCCACTGCTTCCAGAGAGTACTACTCCACCAGCTGCTAGGGCAGTACTACCTGAGGGTGCAGATAGTGCAGGGGCAGCAGAGGCAGTGCTGCCAGGTTGGGACCAATACGTGCTGGGCAGCGATGCTGGAGCTAGTGCAGTGGGGGCAGGCTGATCCACTGGAGCTGGCCTATCTCACTGTGCTGTGGAGCATTTAGTGACGTGGTACAGAGGGGATGACATGGAGACATATTAGCAACACAGAATAGAAAATAAAAAAAGAGAGATAAGGGTTGGGGTGAGAGGAAAAAAAGAGATTAAATTAGTACCATCATATGCGACATACAATGCATTAACAATTATATAACTTTTTTATCTGAATTATGACATTTAAGTATACTTCCTAACAATTACAAACTTTAGCTACAGATTACCACAGACAGCAACCCTTGAAATGTGCATACATTGCACATATGCATGTTCCAATTATACAGATTACTGTTAACAGGGCATTAGTGCCACTTGTATAGAATTTAATTTAATATAAATATTATTAAAGAAATGCAGTATTGTGTAGTTGTGATTCATGGTATTTGAATCCATAACCTCTGACTACAGTCTAATATTTGACTCCTAAACTAGGTTTGTGGTACAGAGTAGTGCATGCATACTAGCTTTTACAGTTACGATATGCATGCTCAATTTGATAAAACTGTATAAAAAAAAAACAAAAATCTATCTTTGACTTTTAAAGCTACAATAATACTTCTCTTGTGCTACATACATACTACATGTTTCCCTCAGTCTCTCCATTCAGGCAACATGAGCTGATCTATTGAGCTCACATTCAGTAACAGCTGAGGAAAGAACAAAAAGAACAGAAGAGCATTATGCATACCAGTCTTGCCTATATTTAGCTTTCTAACTAATACAAACACACTCTTACAATCATACTTAGAAAGTTGTGGGATGTCCACAGTCTCAAATTCATTCAACCAAACAGTTGAGGGTATCCCTTTTATGCCTGTGTAGGTTATTAAAATGATGCTTACACTGTTCTCCAGAGCATGTGATTCCAGTAGCACTGGATATAGCCAGAGACAAACTATTCCTTACCTCAAACTTGTACTGAGAGCCAGAATAGTCCCCCTGCATTAGTCTTTGGCTGTGCCGCTTTACCAGGAGTCCAATAAATAACCTGGACTCCTGGACACCCCACCTCTGCCCACTAAACTGGGCAGCTTCTCCTCTAATGTCAGACATTTCCAATATCTGAACTAGAACAATGATAACTGATGCTTTCCTACCAATTCCAGTTACTGTGTTTACTGGTAGTGCGCATACCAGAACAACAATGCTTGAGTGATATTAAGCCGAGTGTATCAGTGCCAAGCAGGAAAGAAATAAATACTTGAAATTTGAATGTTAATCTTACACTTGGCCTTAGTTTGAGGGGTATCTGGTGATGTAGCTTGAAAATGCATATTGAAATTGGGAGGCAACTGTTAGGCGAGTTAAGACTGCAGACATGCCCGGGGGCATAGATGTCATGATTTGGCACATTTGTTTTTAGCTTTATACACTGCTAAATTTGATTTTTTGAAGTGCGAGATTCAAACCTAGGCATGAGGAGCAAAACATTTTCTTCCACTGCACTGATCTTCCATCTTTGCCACTGAAGAAGTGCTGCTCAGACAGTCAGGATCATTCATAAATACAGGCAACAGTTTGAGATGTTACATGTGTAGGTGTGTGACCTGACAAGGTTCTAGTATATAGATCCAGTTGTATATGTGTGTCATGTAATTTCGAAGGCCATATAAGTCAAGATAGCAGAATTATACTTAGAGAAATATAGTAGACAGCACATCCTAAGTCATACATCTGAAAACACAATAAGGGTGTCTTATCCCTCATACATATAGTTCACATCAGCGCCACTATCTAAAGTGTTACAAGACAGATTGAATATAATGGGAAGTGGAACATTAAAAATGTATGAAATATTAAAACTCAGGACCATGTGTATGGCAGTACTACACTTAAACCTGTTGTAACAAGAATGTTGAAATAGTACCTGTGCATTTTTCAGTTCATTGCTATAAACTGCACTGTCACAATAGTAAAACTAGTTTGCACACCCTGTACTAGAACCCAGGATCATCTCTACTCCAGTCCTACACTTACATCTGCTGCCACAGGACTAGTTGCATGAAATTTCCATAACTTCCTACTCATTCTTAAATTCTCTGTGTTAATCGCCGAACAGTGCTACTTAGCATGTTTTCTTGGTGCCCAACAAAATTAATTGAATGCTTCCATTTCAATTATTGGCTGTCCAAGTCATATCTTTAGGTGTAGGGGGAACCTTGCTATTTGGCTAGCAACACCGAGCAATGCCGCTAAGACAACTTGCATGAAGGAAAGCAAGCACTAGAACAATGTACTGTTTTTGACCTTTGCCTTTTACAGACACCCTGTCTGCAGATGTTCTGTCTGCTTTCTGGGTGGGCCACTAGTCTAGGTTTGTGCACTGCCAAGCTTTGCGCATATGAAATAAGCACAGCCAAACTTGATACTCATTTTTATCAATTTCCCCTGTTTGTGCTAAGCTGTGTACTGTGCAAACACTGACCAAAAAAAAAAAAAGGAAACTGAGAAAATGCAATCTATGACACTACAAAATATTAGTACACATGAATTATTTGTACATAGGTCTGGATATGAACTCTCACTCTAATGAACCTTCACAGTACAGTAAAGGTGGGTGCCTTATCCCTCTTTGCCACACAAACACCTTTGCAGCAGGGAATTGAAATCATTCTGCATACAATCAACTGCATCATGATCTACAGTACTATGAAACAATATATCAGTTATTTGTCCATGTACTAATTTTGGATGTAGTGCACGGAGTGATCACACAATCACTTATGAGTACTGTTTGCAAATATGCAGCTCTGTCTTATCTCTGTTTGTTGCTCATTCTTATCTTATCTGACCAGTAATCTCAGACATGCAGTCTGTAAGCCATTCTATATCAGTGTCCTTAAAATCTGTGAGGATGTTAAATGGAAAAAATACAATATACAGTTGCCCAAAAATGAAATGGAGGTTGGATGTTAAATCAGCAAAACCTGTGAATTGTGTGCTGTTTACTTACATTTTCAATCTACACAAAATTACTTCTAATACGTTTTAAGTCTAACCTGACACACCCACTGATGTATGGTAGTATGCATTGCTGTTATATTTTCCTTCTCCCTACCAGTAATCAATCACAGTCGCAATCCATTAAAACAAACACTGAGGGAGTGTCTGCATTATGTTTACATCACCTGCTACATGGAGCCAAACATCTGAGATTCAGCAATTCTCATGAGGTCACACCTAATTTGCATCTTCACCATGCTGACATTCCTGAATCTATGCCATAAAAAGGAAACTGTGTAGCTTGGGAACCTGAAGGTGAGGAGAATTCTTTGTGAAGAACACAAAAAAAGGCGATCACTTTGGGATATATCTGCACAGAAGACTATTAAACTTGAGAAGGGATGCTTGCATTTTTCAGGTATATACTGCATATGCTGAACTGTTATTAAGAAAAATCTGCCCTCTCTCTCTCTCTGTGTGTGCATGTATGTATGTGTGTATATATATACACACACACACACACACTGATTAGTAAATGCTACACTTATCAGTATGCATTAGTTATTAGTGTGCTCATGGCATGGGCATGTTTGTCAGGGCATTTCACATGTATGTGTGACTGGAAATACTTTAAAATGGAATGTTATGTGTTAAATACGTAGACTCGTTTCAGGGACATTTCATTTGACAGCACTTTTAGCATTTCAATGATGGTTTGTTAGTAAAATGTGTCATTTGCATGTTCTTTTGGGGGTGGAGGTGGGGAACAAAGCTGCATTTCTATTATGACACAAACAAGTACATGTTGCTGTTGTTGCTCTTCCTTTTTTGCATCCAGCCTGTTGTTCATATTTCAAATCTCTAGATCATGTTATGTTTCTTCAGTGGGTGATACTGAAATGATACCTTTTCTATTTTATCTGTGAACAATTATTTTGTAGTTATGTGAGACTTCTGTATTATCCTTCTGTTGTCTTTTAGGACACCTAGGACTATGGCACACAGGTGTCTCAATTCCCAAAAATCAACCATCAGTGACCCTGAGAATCAGGTCATTGTGGAAGCTTTTAGGTGACATGATGGCTTTCTGATTGAGAGGGGATGTGGATATATATTAGGCAGAATGCAAATTTGGCTGCAGATAGTTTAAGATGTCAGTGCAGTAGGTGGCCACAGCAGGACATATGATCAGGTGTGCCACAGGACCACTCCTTGACATTGGTGTTACTGTTTCAGGGACAGCAGGCATGTCCCAGGATAGGCTTCTAGGTAGGCATATGTGTCTCAGTTGTTAAATACTGTTGTATAGTAAAACATTAACATGAATATATGAAACTCTCAGTTAACAGGAACTCAAGCAACCGGCAAAAAATATTGAAGAAATACAGCACAGTTTTCATGTGTGGCACTTTCTATTCTTTCCTCGCAGAAATGTACCTTATTTTTGAAGATTGAGTTTTAAAAAGGAAGACGGGAATAAATTCCCTCTCTCCCCAACCTGAGAGCAAGTCAAACCAAACAAATAGTAAAGGGTACAGTATTAGTCAGGCCTATTTTTAACAGTAACTCAAGCAACCAGAAACTACAGTTATCCAGCATCTACCAACCCCATGGGTGCCGGTTAACTAAGAGTTTACTGCATGTTAATTCTGTTTAACAAGAAATTGGTTGGGGGGATTCAAGATTGCTCCAGTTAATGACACATTCTGATTGAATACACGTGGGGCTTAAGTTTGGGCTTCTCATCCAAGTTATTGTTGGAAGTATAGTTAATGGACATATAAAGGGCAAAACGTTTTACCCTCTGTGTTACTGCTAACTGTGATGATGCTGTCCTTACCTTTTGTTTAACTTCTTCCAGGACCATCCATAAGAGGAAGTTTGCAATCATCTGCACATGGTGAGCCAAAATTTTTATGTCAGTACTGATGAGGAGTTCAAAGAAGTATTTAAGTGTGTGATGTTGATGTCAGGACTGTTGTGTGTATTGCTGTACTGTCTCATAGTGACAACACTGTTATTTTTCCTGTGTTTGTTGCTTATTATCACCAGTGATCCTGAGAGTGGAAGTGTGGGACATCAACCACCTGATGTTAGAGTATCAGCAGATTTTGATAATGATGTGGCCAAACAGAGGCACAATCAGTGTGTGCAGAAGTTGAATCTGACACTGAGGTTGGCCTATAACCATCCCCTGAAATTCCATCATCCACAGCCAGTAGGCCAATGCCTATCCATTCCAGTCAGCCCTCAGATATTGGACAGGTGGAGGGTGAGATGATTGATCAAGAAAGTGTGGTTACTGTGGCTTCAGTGCCTGCTGACTGACCATAGCCAACGTGTGGGCAAGGTGCCATGCAGGAGGGTTGTTAGGGGTGCTCAGAGGTGGCCTGTTGTTCACCCTCCCCCTGATCCAGGTGTCTCTTCCCATGCCATTCAACATATGTTTAGGGCCATCACGGAGGCACAGACATGTTCCCATAGGTCCTCCAGAGAAATGCTTAGGGCTGTAGATGTGGCACAGGCTGACATGCGTGACTGCTTCCACCATGTTGCCAATTCAATAGATCAAATGAATAACATGTCTCTGTGATGGAACATCTCCTGGGAGGGAGCAGCATCCTCAGGGGCATAGGTCAGCTACATCATCTGCTGTTAGCCAATGTGGCCATGCCTGATCACATTCTCATATTTGGAGTACTTCCACTGCCCCACCAGTGTTTGAGCTGTCAACACCCAGATGTGGCAGGCCACGAGGTCGTGGTCCTGGGCATCCTCATAAGGGAAGCTCATCCAGCAGACATCAGTCATGTTCAGGTAGCAACAGTGCATCTGACCATGGCTGTGGGCATGCCAGTGCAACTCCTGGTGGAGCCAGTTTTTGTGGTCGGGTAATGACAACTATGAACTAACCCTTTTCCATGCAGAGCTCACACCTGTCCAACATACCAAGATATAGAGCTTGACTGTGTTCATGCAGACACTGGCACAGTAATTTCACCTGAAGGACCCATACAGACACACACACACACACACACACACACACACACACACACACACACACAACAGTTACATGGTTCAGCTGTGAAACAAACTCATTTTGTCTCACTGGCCATTTGTTACTTTATCCGAATGTCTGCCTGCTTCTCCTTCTTACTCACATACACTCACCAAACGTTTGTGCCAGCTTAGGCCTCCTGCTCCCCCACCCCACAACACCTTGTGCAAGTGACAACAACTGTGCCATATCCCCTTTTTCTACCTTTTGGATTCAGTGATACATAAGCTTTGTGTCTGATGCTTGGGGTGTATAGCTCACTTCGTGCTTAGTATATCTGCATTTGTAACGGTGAATTGGTACCTGTGCCTTTGACTTATATAGGTCTTGGAAAGTTAGATAGCGGAGAGCATTAAACTTTTTTTCCATCATTATTGTTAAAGATCTTGTGAGGGTTGTGAAGTCTGAAACTGAAATGTGTATCATTACTTTCTAACTTCTTTCTTTAATGATTTTCCAGTACAATCGTATGGTGCTAAACTGAGGGCATGCAGTGACCATCACTACTTTTGAGAGGTAAGATTGCATGAATCTTTGATGCCTGAGGCCTACTACATAATAATGGACACATACAAGTCAAATAAGTCTCTGCCGTCACATTTTAAGGTAATTTCTGTACAAATTTCCCATTTTACTTGCTTACAATACCAAGTAACAGTAGGCCATTCATATTATTAGACAATATACTCTAGGTTAAACACTTACCTTATAAATCCAGCAGTTGCAACAGCTTTAGTTCAGGGCTGACTTTGTCTAAAGCAAGCAGTAGACAGCCATTAATGTGGGTAGGTAAAGGTTGTGAGCGCTACCTGGCATCAATGTTACTATATGTATGTGTGTATGAGGAAGGTTTTAGGCCTTTAGGTGGCGAGTGTGCTATGTGTAATTTCTTAGCCAATCCAAGGGCATATTGAGTATGCCTATATCTGCCTACACCCACAGCAGCTGCTGGTTATTAATCTGACACTTCACCTGCAGGTGGCGGTAGTAACCTTGCCATTGGTGAAATGTGTGCCTGTTCCCCTTGCTGATCCTGTTGAAGCTGTTTTCTCAGGATGATGTGTGGCATGGCACATACTGTGATATTTCAGTACATGTACATGGATTGTACTGCAGTGCTCCCCCAGATGTATCTAGGCACCGGAACTGTGACTTCAGCAGCCCAAACACATGCTCTATGATATTTCTGGTTTGAGCATGTGCCTCATTATGGCATTCTTCAGGAGGTGTGTGTGTGCATTTCTGATGGATGTCATCAGCAATGGTTCCAGTGCATAATCTGCATTCTCCAGTAAATGACCCTGTGGGATTTACTGCTACTGAACAACTGATACAATTGAATGGTGTGCCAGAATTGTGAGTTGTAGTAACTGCCTGGGTTGCCAGCACACATATTCAAGATGAATATCTTGGCATTACACATGACTTGGCAGTTAACAGAGTGGAAGCCCTTCCTATTCATGAAGAGCTTTCCCTGTTCACTGGTTCGTGCCATAATTTCTACATGTGTGCAATCTATGGCACCTAGTACTTCAGGGCAGTGTACTTCAGTGCAGAACTCTTACATATTTCGGGCCCTATCCTCAGCTATATGGGGAAAATATATGTGGTCACTAGCATGTTGCAGCACAGTATTCAAGAAATGTTGGAGGATCCTGGTGCTTATGCCTGTGACACCCCTAGCATGTCCCCTGTTGGTCTATGAAAGCTACCTGTAGCTAAAATTCTAAGTGCTACACATACCTTTGTCTCCACTAGGATGGGTTCCCCTTGGTTTGTCCTGGGTCTGAGTTGAGGACGACAGAGGTTGCAAAGTTCCTGTACTGTGTCTCTATCCAGGCTGAAACACTCTGTAATTTCCACATCATGTAGACTGTGATAAGTTAACTGGAGTCTAAAAACTCTCCTTCTTGTGCTTGGTCTATTACAGTGGTCTCCAACCTTTTTTGCACCAAGGATCAGTTTCATGTAAGACAATTTTCCACGGACCGGCCATCTCACACACACAAAAATAAAGCAAAATAAAGTGCATAATAAACACAACTCACCATAATGCAAAATCAGTGGGAGCCCTGACCTTGCTTCCCTACAACAAGATGGTCCCATCTAGGGGTGATGGGAGACAATGACACCCAAAGTGTGTTCTTTATGTCCAGTCTATTCCATAATTTTGTTTTGGATGCTGTCATTGCAGAAAATCCTGCTTCACAAAGACAGGATGTTGGAAATGGAAGCAGGGTTTTCAGTGCTTATTCTAGCAACTTTCTAAGTTTATAAGAGCAACATTTAAAATCTGTCCCTATTATTTGTGGCTTTGACTGTCCTGATTTATTGTGCGAGAGGTTGGGAGATATGGTCGAGAGGTATGCAATCCTCTTAATTGATGCTGCTGTCAGGGATCATTTTCACTCTCTCCCTCTCTCTCTGTCTGTCTCTCTCTCACACACACACACACACACACACTGTTCTGCTTTCATGCACGCAGTCCCTCATACATGCAGACAAACATACACACACACTTTTTTCTGTTTCAGTTATTTTTATTTTACACTCACTGAACAGCAAAAGAGCTGCATAGCGAGTGTAAAATAATGGCTCAATCGATCTCACTGTTCACTCTCTCATATACACATACGCAGTCTCTTATGCTTTCACACACACACATACATTCTGCTTTCATGCATGCATTCACCCACACACAGACAGAAACAAACACACTTGCACACATACATACACACATTCCTGTTTTTCGTTTCACTCTCTGCCTAAACGTTTTTGTGTGGCCCAGTACCAAATGATCCAGAGCCCAGTGGTTGGGGACCACTGGTGTATTATCAGCAAGAGCAGCAGCATAGACTTCAGCCAGTTGCACATACACATGAATTAAAGCAACAACAGGCCCCAACATTGTTTCTGTGTAGACCCGTGGCTGTATTCCAACAGGTTTTGGAATTCTCAGGGGAAACCAGTACTGAGTCTACATGGTTGCTTTACAACTTGTTGAACAGCTCCTCCATCTTGGATTGGTTGATTAAAATATAATTCAGCTGCTTATGCTGTAATTTGCATGCCACAGCTCTCTGCGACTCTAAAAACTGTTTAGAGCTGCTTTACTAAATCTAAAACAGTTTGCTACCATATGCATGGTAGAAACAGACCATGCAGACTTTATAGAATCTGGCTGTACGTCTATAAAGCAAGGAGGTATTTTGTGTATTAAATTAAGTTTGCATTTAGTTGCAGAAAACATTGCTACATTAAAAAGGAAGTCAATACGCACAGATATACTGAAAGGCACAGTATAAAATGTTTACTAATTTTAGGAACTTTTACATATAAAACTGTGCGTAAAGAGAATACTTTGTTTTTGAGAAACCCAATATTCCCTGCTGTGAGATACTGCAATCTGACAGTACATTTATACGGCAGGGTGGTACGGCCCAACCCCCACTAAAACTAAATTTTGTTGCAGCTCTCAGGTAACATTTGGCAATTCTGTATTAGAAATAAAACTTGATTGTATGGTTTTGCATATGTAGCGTTTGGCTAATGCATATACTTTAGTTTGAATTTGTTCTGTTGAGTTTCAATTATGAGTCAAACTTCTAATACATTCCCATATAATTCCCTATGTATCATCTCCTAATCTGCTCAAAAGACAGCATTCCTAAACTACTGCACTTATAACTGGCATTTTAAAATTAATCCAACATTCTAGTACCATAATCCTTGCAGCTTGCTTCTTACTTTCATCCATAAACTTTCATGTTTTTTAACCATTACCAACATCACCTTAAAACCATCTCTTAGATTTTTCTACTGCCAGTGAGGTAATGTTCCCACCTGTCTCACCACAATGTAAAAGGCCTACATAAGAAAGAGTTAATTGAGCAATTGGTCTTATCTCTGGTGGGCCGGGGGGGGGGGGGGTCTGCAACACTAATGTCTAGTGATGGCTGAGGGTGTAGTCCACCAGTCTATATTTTTTTTAAATATTTTTGTTCATTCCTTATACTCTATACTATTGCTGGCAACCCAAACACACATAACATATCACAGTAGTGTCCCCAGATTTGTAATTGCAATTAACAGAAGCAGAATTCACTCTCTTCTGCATGACCTCTGGAAAGCCTCTTGGATTTTTTTTTTTTTTTTAAACCAGCAACACCTCCAATTTCCTCTGGAAATAAATGTCACACCCCTTCATGCACACAGTTTTCCCGTTATTGTCAGTAGACTAGAATCATTAAAGCATAGTTAGATTACTGCAATAAATTTTCCATTGCATTTTAAAGCTCTCTTAATCAGATTTTTTTTTTGTTTCCTACTACATCATTCCTCTCCTTTTTGTTCTGTTTATATATGTCAAGATATTGCAAGGGACATTATATCATTTTCTTTTGACCAAATGTAAAAGATATCCTCCCATCTACGGTCTATGTTTGTGGGGGTGGGGTAATATTCTTACAATGTTTTCCAAAAATATGTCTCTAACACTGCTAGGCACTCTGTCCAATCCAGTCTTGGGATAACATGACGACTAAACTATTACCATATCAGCATCAGGCTTTCATGAGCCAGTTATGCATCTCCACACCACCCTTAGGCTCTTTACTTGACTGCTTCACACCAAACTCCAAGTGATTTTGAAACGGGAACACCAAATTAGATCAAGACTTTGTATTTTTGTGCTGACTGTTAGTGAAACTGTTTTTGTTCCTCTAGGTACGATCAGTTAATGCTCTGCTGATACTGACATCTGTTAGGTTGCCACTATCATCAGACTTTTTTTGACACCCTATTTGTTGTATATAAACTGGTCAGATGGGCTCATTACGTTTCCCAAGCACCATAACAGAAAAAAAAATCAGGAATACTATACCCACACCTCATTACTGTCAACATTTCATTAGCTTGGTCCCTTCGCTCAGGTAATAAACCCTTATCATGTGTCTAGCCCCTCTCTGCCTAGAAGCCTTTTATTGCATACTTTCTCTGCTCAGCTCGGTGAAACGTTCTCTGCTCAGGTCGGTGAAACGTTCTCTACTCAGCTCGGTGAAACTTTGCCACTAAGCTGGACTCTCATTTTCTTTTCCTTTTCTCGTGTGTTTTGCCACTAATTGTTTTTAAAAGCACTTAAAACAAGAAACACCACATACAAGCCATTGCTGATGTCTAGAAAAACATTTTTTTTTAAATAATAAACTATACTGCTGATCTTAATGGTAGTCTATACTGCCCCTTAGTAAACACGGTCTGTTGGTTTTGATGCTCTTATGTCCATTTCCTAATTCTACATTCACATTAAAATTAACTGCACATAGTTGTTACATCTTTATTCATAAGCTTTTACCTTTTAATAGGCATTTTCTTCTGCTGAAAAAATGTTATTCATTGATGGATGCTGCAGCAAAACTGCTGTCAAGTCTGAAACTCTGTCCTAAACACACGCACACACAGACAAAGATGTAACACACTGCATACAGATTTCAGCTTTATATGAGACATTCTGACATTACAGAGGGCTTGGAAATCCACCCTGTCCAGAGTGTGTAGGGCATGCAGTACCAGAAATCTGAATGTACATCAGGACTTCTGTGGTGGAATCATGTTTGCGGATTAGTTCTGTTTATTTTTTTTGCTAATTTTTTCATCTGTGCTGTGCAAGCAAATGATCTACTGTGATTTGTGTACTACCCTGGTAAACAAACTAAAACAAATGAAATAAAATCCGAGTAGTACAGACTACTGCAAAAGTGATGTACCTTTTTATGAAGAACATTTTCATCATCTGTGTCACTTTGTTCTGCTTCTACAAAATTTCAGAGCACAACTGTCCCCCTATTTATAGCAAATATGCAGAAATAGCACCTGAAAAAAATTACTAAGTTTTGTTTTTTTAGCAATAAACAGACACACATCAGTAATAGACTCAGAGCATGACAGATGTATCCAACAGTCAAGGAAACTAGGATCAATGAAAATTCTGCCAGATTTATATAAATTCTACCCTAAAGGGAAAAGCTTCTTTAACAGTATGTGGTCTTAAAAATACTATAAGCTGAGATCACCCACCTGAAATTTTAAATAATTACCAGGAGCCTCAAGCAACAAGAGGGTATCAAGCCTTAAATGGAATTTAACACACTTATAATAAATCTCTCTCCTTTCAGCTAAATTGACTTGTAAGCCATCACAAAGAGAAAAAATTAAGATAAGCATTTAAGATATGACTGCCGAAGGCAAGACAAGTATAGGCTGCAAGCATATGGAAACAAAATCCCTGTCCATAGGTGGTCTTCAGAATTTTTGACAAAATGAAAGAATGTTGTCAGTATCTTTATGAACAGTACAAAAGAATAAATATGATTTCTAATACCGCAGACTAAAAGTGATCTGGCTATTCTGTTTATAAAGTATAATAAAAGATGGTTTGTGTAAATTCTTCTACAATATAATATTACACAATTCAAAACATTTTGCATACAGTAAGAAGTTATCCTGCAGCAAATCAAAAAATACTTGCATCAAGCAGTGCAATATCCTTGTTTAAAAATGGTGTTTCTATCCATTTTACATCTCTTAAACCATTAAACTATGCAGCTTACCTCTATGTTCATTTAATTGTCACGATCAAAACAATAGATACAACATAATATTTTCCATACTATCCAAGATCTGGGGTCAGAATTAATCTCCTCCATATCAACATTCTGGAGATGAGGGCAATGATTTGGGATCTACAGAACTTTTTAACATGCTATCCAAATAATGGGGTCTATATCAGAATAGCGAAGAAGTGTTTACTCGAACGCCTCTTTGTTGACACAAAGAGTGAACACACTAAAGCGCGAATGCTCAAAACAGAGATTTCTTTCTCTGGGAAAGAAATCGCTTGGCCTTCCCCGTGTGTTCACCCCTTTCTTCACTGTAGTGCAACCTCAGAGTTGGTATAGGTTGGTACTAGGCTATTGGCCCTAGGGCCTATGCAAGCCTAGCCATAACAATTCCCTGCATATTTCTTCCCACAATATTAGTTATCTGGGCCCCTGTCCAGCAGTTTAGTTAGGGGGGTGTGGGGGCACAGCCCCCCACATTGTAATGTTTAAAAGTGTGTGTGTTTGTGTGTTAGTGCTACTGATTTCTTTCCCAGAGAATGAAATTGGTGTTCTGAGCATTCACGCTTTAGTGCGTTCGCTCTTTATGTGTTGACGAGGAGGCATTCGATTAAACGCATCTTCGCTATTCTGATATAGACTCCCAAATAACCAGCTTCCCTACAAACACAATGTAAATTAGCAAGCAAAGAGAAAGGGATCCTGACAGTTATGTACAGAAGCCAAAAGGATGTGCGAGTATGCTATCAGCCATGGGCTTTTATCTTAACAATTTTTATTCTAGGCAGGTGTAGTTCAAATAAATTTGGCTGCGGCCTTCTACTCCTCACAAATGCTCCTAAAGAAAGTCTGCTTCAGTTTCTTTCAGCAGTGGGGTTTCCACAAATGCAGGCTTTGCTACATTAACCAACACCAAATGTGAAAACTTCTACCTCCTCCCAGCAGAGAATGGGACACCCAAGGCTGTTTAGTACATCATGGCTGAAAGGCATTCTTTATAACTCAGTTTTGGGTGATTTCCAAACTCAATGCCAGCATTAAATTAAAAGGGGCAGTACTAATTTCTCTTGCACCATGTTGGCTTAATTGGACTTTATTTCTGAGTTTGCTCCATGGGTTGCATCTCCAGGGTTTTCCATTTCCACTTACGTAAATGTTCCTTTTCTTATCCATCAGGAAAGCCACTCTGATCTCCTCACCAATCTTGAATACTGCTCTGGCTGCCATTGTTCTCCTAGCCACCACAATTCTACATCCTTCAGATCACGTGGCCAGTCTCTTTCAGACAGCTGAATTGCTTTCAGTCCAGATAACATCCAGAGACAAACAGAAAAGATTCTCCTTTTGAGTGAGAGTTTTCAAACCACCCCAACTAATAAAAATGAAAATCACCTGTCCAGTCCACACCTACATTCCCAGCCTTAATGAATATACTTTATCACACTAGCATCAAGTTAGCAAAAGCACCAACTACAACCCAGATGACCTGTGTTTGACTGAGGCCTAGGATCTGGAGAAGCTGGCAAGGGAGACAGAGGCGTGACATGGTAGAGACTCGCACCCCTCTACCTTGGAGAAGAGGCACATGTCCAGGAGGAAGACCATGTTAAAATACCTTCTTAGATAATGGGCAAATTACACATCAGTACCTTTTTAGAGAACCATTGTAGGGTGCTAATGTACAGATAAAACAGGATATGAAGCATATTAAGATTCTTTGAAACACAGGAAAACACACAGACAATTTCCCTTTACTGACAGCAAATGAAAAATAAAAAAAGAAAAGAAAAATGTACATAAAAGGAAAAAATGAAGTAAATTAATTTAAAAAAATCAGCTAGAAGTAGTTACAAGGATGTGCCTTTCTACTTTCCACATTTAACAAAACAGTTTTAGCAAGTTATAAAAAATAACTAGGGCAATTAACGTGTGTGTGTGTATGTATATCTATCTATACATATGGTGAGAAAGAGAGAATGACCCTTTGCTCAATATTGAGTAAGAGGCCTTCCATCAATACACACACTAGAACAATAAGAAGCAGGAAACTATAATGTCTGGCTTTACTGGCTGACTGCAATCCTCCGCCATAAACAGTTTTGAGGGACCCTGCAAGCGTCTGAATCAAAATATGGGATACAACTGTTAAGAGGCATAAGAGGAATTGCAATGCCTTGCACTGGATGAATTTGGTTCATTCATTTGAGCACAATTAGACATTTGAAATGTACTCAGTCAAAAAAAGTGTTTGTAATTGCTGAGCACATGTGCGTGTGCGCTCATGCATTTGTTTGTGGGGGCTTTAAATACATCCAAAGTATGAGTCATGTAAATAACATACATCTTCCAACAATAACTACTTATATTACAGCAACTTTGAAACACCCAGTGGATGAACAACTTTTTTAATATAAAAGGTATACATTACTAAAATACAAATATAAGACAATTTAAAATATAGTCTGTTATCTAAACACAATAATACCCTCAAGGGTGGGTATTATAATGGAAATAATTGAGCTTCCAGAGGTGGAGAGGTCCTCTGCCTGAAGCATCAGGCTTCACAAATAATCCAGTGTGGCCTGTTACTTCCCAAACAACCAGTAAAGTAGCTAGGGGCGGTCTGCAGGGGAAACTACCCCAGGCACAAACTGTTGGAATGACATGAACAAGAGTTGATCCTGATCACCCTAACACGTCCTGGCGTCTAAAAGCTGCTATTACATTTGCAGTCAAACCTGAAAGCTACAGCACTCCCTGCGCGGTCTAAACAGTAGCATGTAGAAAAAGGTTTGCAACAGTTTAAAGCATTTATTTTTATTTATTTATTTTTATCTAAAATCTGAGTGCAGTAGCACTCCATACAAAGTATAAACTGTAGTGACTAAAAAGCAGTTTGCTACAGTTTAAAAGAAAAAAAAGTTTTTTTTTTATACAACTAAAATGAGACGGAGGAGGAGCAGGGTGCAGAGCCATAAACGGACTGCCTCCTGCATGTTAGTGCCCAGATATCTGATCGTCGACCTCTTTTTGGCTCTTCACTTGAAGAGCTGAGATGGCGAGGCAATACTTCATCAGACTGGCACAGGGTGCTGGTCAAGTCAGCTATGCCTCTGTTAACAATGTCCACTCTGTAGGATATTAGTGCTTGCCTAATGACCCCAGAAATTAAAGGGATTTCATTGCCTTTAAGGAGGAAGGATATGAGGGGACACCTGTTGTGCAAACACAGGACATGCTCCTCACACACGTCTCTGTACGCCATCCCTTGAGATGTTTAGTACCTGCATTGGACGAACTGGTTGAGCCTAAATAGGACCCCTGCCTGAGACCCAAGTAGGATGACTACACTGCTCCCACCATTTGCCCTTTGGCCTTGTTAGGCACAATCACTGAAAATGGACCACAACCCAGCAGGACAATCTGGCTACCAAGACATAATAAATAAAGATTCCCACTTCACAAAGAAATGAGTAGTCCAAATGAGTGGTCAGGAATAAAGCCTAATGGTCAGTGAGACTGGAAAGCAAGGAAATAAACAAGTAAACAAACTTTAGATAATCTAACGACACTGGAATACTGCTTTTAGTATTGCTCTCTTTACAACTTGCACTGCATTAAACTGTGGCTCAAAAGTCAAAACGTAGGAGGAGCATGCCATGTGAGAATCATCACTGTTCTGCCAGGCACAGCATGAATGTACAATCCTAATCGCCACCTCAGGTCTGCAAACAAAATGCTAATGACTGTTGAGGAAACCCAAGCTCTCAGCCGGCCAAATGCTGTATTCTCATACTGTCTCAAAGTTGTGGAATAATGTCTCTCCTTCACTCTTCACTCAGGACCGTCAGAAACCCTGGCTCCTTTAAAAAATCTTTCAAATTACATCTGTCCTCCCAATGGCTATGCTCCTGTACCCCAACATATAACCCCAACTCCTGACTTCTCTCTCTGCAAGCTCAACTTTAACTATTCTATTACAAACATCTCCTCTCCTTCATCTCTACCATACTGACCTCTTGCTGTCTCTTTAACTTGACTTTTTCTTCGTATAGCCCTGCTGCTACCTCCTTTCTACCCTGTAGCCAACCCACCCTGCTAAAAAATTCTACAGAAATATTTATTCTCATGTGCTATTTAAATACTTGTCATCTTTTACTGCCACATTTATACCGGATTATAAACATTATCTCTATTTTTGCTATTTATTTTTTCTTTAAATGTGAATGTACTGCTCATATCATTCTGTGCTATGGATTATTATTTTACTTTTGTACGTAATTAATGTGGAGCTTTTCTCCCCGGGCCTCCACTGAAAATGGGCTCTTTATAGGCCCAGTGGACTTTTCCAGTTAACAAATGCAATAAAATAAATACATTCTCTGTGCCCTAAACTTTACAATTTAGGCTTTTATGCTTCTGATGGAACAAAACACTGAAATAAAGACAGACTGATGTAATTTTTTCAACACGTATATGACTACAAATTCAACCCACACGCACAAATATAATGCATACTTTGTATCTTGGACTGCATGCCACAGTTGATTACTAGCTACCCTCAATTATTAAATGCAGACCCTGTGTTCTTTTCAAAATGCAAGCTCTTTTCCATCATCTCCAATTTTCTACAGTTTACAATCTCAGCAACATACATACTAGGTTACCTTATATTACAGGTTAGCCATTTACTAGAATCTTATTAAACTTTTCTTACTGGACTTTCATTGAAAGCGGTAGACAACCTGGCTAACAAGACATAATAAATAAATAAAAGTGAACACTACTGTGCGCTGCTTTGTTGTCAGTAATTCATTCTGTTAAAACACAGCAATTTCAGGATTTCCTGTACATTTAAGCTCCTGCTGTTTTTCTATGGTCTATAACTGATTCCCATAACTGCAATTATGCACTGAGGGAATAACACAAGTCTTACATTAGTTTTATGCTGACTCACCCTATCTTGTCATTTTTGACAGCAAAGGCATCACTGCAAGCTTCCCACTGACACTAGCAGGACAGAATTAGAAAATTTAAAAATTTAAGTTAGGAACCATACAACTTTACATGGCAAATAAGTTAACAGCACCATATGCAACAGACACATAGCTATCATCTTGCACAGATTTCAGAGCTGCAGAAGCATGCTTTTTTATTCAGAGTAGCTTTTTGTAACACTTTGTTGTAAAACATCTCCAAACTATACCAATATTCAAGTCTAGAAAAAGCAATTGTGTGGAGGTCTGCAAATAAATTACTCCATTTCAGTAACACTCACATCTCACCTTTTGAAACGCCCCAAAATAAACGTCCCTTTTCTGCCCAAAATACACTGAGCCATCTTCTGTGGCTACAGTGGAATTTCACTGGGTGTTTTGATGCAGGCATACAGTACAGTTGTGTACTCTTACCATAAATGTAGATGTTCGAGTGTGTTCACTGTTGCAGTCATGACTGTAGGGTTCTTCCTGCCAGCAGCAGCCCCCGATCAGCCAGAATCCCAAAGTCTGGATCGGGCGTCAGCTGAGGTCGCTTTTATCCTGACGTCAATGCGCCAGAAGGTACAAAGACCTCAGCTGATGCCATTTTCCCAGTTTTTCTTGCCCCAGATGTCAGGTGCCCAGAAAGAAAGGGCTAAAAAAGAAACCATGCCCAAAACCTCATCAGCCAAAATACCTCATAACAGACAATACTAAAAGAAAAAACAAAAGAGGGGATAGGAGGGAGGGTAACCCAGACTGCAACAGTGAACACACTCGAACATCTACATTTATGGTAAGAGTACACAACTGTACTATGTCCTTCGTGGTTCACTGTTGCAGTCATGACTGTAGAGTTGAGTCCCAAAGCTAAGAAAGGGTGGCTGGAGGAGAAACAGAGGGAGCGGTCACAAAACCTTGCAAAACCGCAGAAGCAAAACCCACCTTGGACTTAGATTAGAGAGGGAGGTTGTAATGCTTAGAAAAGGTATGTACAGAACTCCAAGTAGCAGCTTCCAAAACATCCTTGGTAGGAACCCCACAAAGAAAAGCTGCTGAAGTAGAAGTAGCCCGGGTAGAATGAGTCCTAACATTAACAGGAACTGGATTGCCATGATAAGAGTAACAGAACTTGATGCAACGGGCAATCCATTTGGAAATAGATTGCTTAGTGATTGCTTTCCCCTGAACAGTAGGAGCATAAGCGACAAACAACTGATCAGATTTCCGGAATATCTTGGTCCTGTCCAGGTATAGACGAAGCTGTCTGTGCACGTCTAGACAGTGCGAAAGACTTTCTTCCTCACTTTGAGGATTAGGATAAAAGGTAGGCAAATGAATGGACTGATTCAAGGCCACTCCCGAAACCACCTTGGGCATAAATGTGGGATTAGTCCGTAGAGATACCCTGTCCTGATGAAAAATAAGGAAGGGTTCCACAGCCATGAGCGCTTGCAATTCTGAAATTCGTTTAGCAGAGGTAATAGCTAAAAGAAAAGCAGTTTTCAAAGACAAAATTTTTAAATCCGTGGAAGCTGCAGGTTCAAAAGGAGACAAAGTTAATTTCTCCAAAACATAGCTAAGATCCCAAGTGGGAACAGGAGCCCTTATAGGGGGCCGAATATTCTTAGCCCCTCTAAGAAATTGTTTAAGTAATGGATGAGAAAAAATCGGAGGATCCGTATCGTAATGTGCAGAAATAGCAGAAGCATGAAGCTTAACAGACGAAAAAGATAGGCCTGTATGTAATAATTCTGTCAGATACTGTAAAATCAGAGGAATGTTCGGGACAGAAAAATCACCACCCTGGACTTGACTCTAGGAGCAAAATCTTTTCCATTTTCCCACATAAGATTTTCTAGTGCTGGGCCATCTAGCTTCAAGGATTACATCCAATACCTGTTTGGAAAGGGCAGTGGTGTTTACAGACCCTGGATCCACCAGGCAGCTAGATGCAGAGTCTTGACATGACTGTGCAGTATCCGGCCGTCCCATTGAGACAGTAGATGAGGGATTTGAGGCAGAATCCAGGGAGGCTCCTAAACCAAGTTCATCAGAGTGGAATACCAGAATTATTGAGGCCAATTGGGAGCCAGTAGAATCATTTGCGGTCTGTCCTGTTTTATCTTCAGAAGTACCCGAGGTAGAAGAGGAAAGGGAAAAAAAGCATATACTGAGAGGTGTTTCCAACTGAATGAGAGAGCATCCACTTTCCATGCTAGTTTGTGGTAGGTCCTTGTGCAAAATGTTGGAAGTTGATGATTCTGATGAGATGCAAAGAGATCTACGTCCGGACATCCCCAAGCCTTTATAATCATCCTGAATATCCTAACATCCAACATCCATTCGTGTGGATCTGAAATGCGTCTGCTCAATGCGTCTGCCAGAGTGTTGTCTTTCCCTGGCAGGAATTGCGCCTTTAAGTTGACACTGCAGGTCAGAGCAGTGTACCAGAGATTCATGGCTAATCTGCACAGGGGGTAAGAGTGAGAGCCCCCCTGCTTGCTGATGTACCACATCACTGTAGTTTTGTCTGTCTGTATCAACAATTGACTTGGTAGAAGAAGGTCCCTGAAGGCTATCAGGGCATTCTGCACAGCTAGCATCTCCTTCAAATTTATGTGCAGGTGCATTTGCTCCTTCGTCCAAACACCCTGAAGATATCTCCCATGGATGTGGGCTCCCCAGGCATAATCTGAAGCATCCATTGTCAGAACTTGGTTGGTAGGCGGAGGACAAAAAGGCTTCCCCGTGTTCTGTAGACAGGCTTCAGCCCACCAAAGAAACTCTCGCTGGAAACAAGGCAAAATCGTGACCACTGTTTCCAAACTGGTAATGCTGAGACCAGACACTCTTGAGGTACCACTGCAGTTTCCTCATATGCAGCCTTGCATATGGTATTAGCAGAATACAGGAGGCCATGTAACCCAAAGCCTGCAGAATTTTTCTTGCAGTCAGCTGTTCCATTGAAGCCAGGCATCGGAAAAAAGAAGCCGGTTGCACTTTTTTGTCTGGTGTCAAGGAAGCCATCTGGGTTGAAGTACTCAGAAGAGCACCTAGGAAAGTAATCTGTTGTGAGGGTACCAGAATTGATTTCTTTAGATTCACTGTGAAACCGAGGCACTGAAGAAGATGCTGCACAAAAGCTAGATGCCGAAGTAGAGTGTCTTTATCGTCCGCTTGAATAAGACAGTCGTCCAGATAAGGGTAAATTTGAATCCCCTTCTGTCTGCAAAATGCCATTACTGGTGCCAGGCACTTTGTAAAGACCCTGGGTGCAGTAGATAAGCCAAAGGGCAACACAGAGAACTGGTAATGTTTTGAGCCTGCTTTGAAGCGCAGATACCTTCTGCACTCTTGCCGTATAGGAATATGCAGGTATGCGTCTTTTAAGTCCAAAGTCGCCATCCAAACGTTCTTGCCCAACATAGGCAGCAGCTGCTGCAGAGTGTGCATCTTGAATTTTGGTATATCTAGGAAGGTGTTTAGTACAGAGAGGCCCAGGATTGGTCTCCACGAATTTTCCTTCCTGGGAACCAGGAAAAGTCTGGAATAAAAACCTTGCTCTATTTCTAAGTTTGGCACCAATTCTATGGCCCTCATAGCCAAGAGGGACTGAACCTGTTGTTGTGCCTCTGCCCACTGATGATTTGGCAGGTCTGGCCAACTGTTCGGTGTTGGCAAGGTGTGGAAATGAAATCTGTAACCTCCTGAGACTATGTCCAGAACCCACTTGTCCTGAGTTATGTGGCTCCAATTTTGATAAAGAGAAATCCTTCCCCCCAAAGGTGCTTCCAGGACAGGAGCCCCTGGGACTAGAAAGGGAGAGTCATAAAGACCGTCTTCGGTAAGGTTGACACTTATCTTCACCTCCCTTGGGAGAGGGGGCACTCCGCTGCCTATTCCTAAAATGGATCTGTGCCTGTCCCCGACCTCTGGAACGCCTGCTTCTCTGAGACCTGTCTGAGCCTGGAAAGGACCAAGATTTAGCTGGCCAGTGTCTGCTAATTCTAGGAGGTTGTACCTGCAGAAAATCCTTAACCATCTGCATAGATTTGGCTTTGTCTTCCATTTTCTTCAATACCTCTTCGGCTTTGGACCCAAACAGAACATCGTGCTTCAAAGGTGCATCCAAAAGTTTGGCTTTAACCTGATCCAGCAAGCTTTGTTCTTTTAACCAAGCATGTCTTCTAATAACAGCGCCAGTTGTAGCAGCCCTACAAGAAGCTTCCAAAGAATCAAAACCACAATGCAGGGTATGTCTACTCACCTGTTCAATAGCATGCAATAAATCATGCAACTCCTGATTATCCGCACCAATAGACACAGCTGACATCTTCTGTTTAAATACAGACAAAAGGTATTGCTGATACTTCAGCATATGAAATTGACAGTTCAAAGCCCTAATAGACAATGTAGCAGAAGTATAAACTTTTTTACCCCATCTCTCCAAAGCCCTAGACTCTCGGTCAAAGGGAATAGGACTTTTAGTAGAGGCCACTTTAACACCCTCAGGACCTTGAGAAATAGTTTCCGGATCAGGCGAAAGATTCCTAAAAAGAAATTTGTGAGAATCTGGAACCCTTTAATATCTATCCGGTTTGGCCGGAGTAGGGGGAAAAGAATCAGGAGAGAGAGAAGCTTTCGAAAAAACATCATCAACAATGTCCAATACAGGGGGAATAGCCAGAGGCTTATGCTGTGGGAGAAGAAGAAAATCCCTAAGCCTTTTCTTGGATTCAAAGAATTCCTGCCCTTCCCATTGAAAATGCACCCTCATATCATGCAAAGTTTCACCAAAAGAATAATCTTCAGGAGGAGAGGCCGAAGGAAAGGAATCTTCAGCATCGGAATCCTCATAAAGAGGAAAGGAATAATCCTGCTCAAGGGAAGAAGCAGAAGAAACAGAAATTTGGTCTGAAGAATCAAAATCAGACTGTAATCTAGGCTTCTTGTCAGGAGGGGGATGAGAACCCCTGATCATAGTTAAGAGATCTTCAGCCATCCTAAGCATCTGCCTCTGAGGCCTAGGACCCTGATCAAAAGGTGCCTGTGCTTGCCATTTCACTTTAGCTGAAGCCTTAGACTTAGTCTTTGAATGTAAAACTGAATTCACATTTACAGGAAGCTGTGAAGGCCTGAGAACTCCCTCAGAAGCCGGTACATGCCTAATGGCTCTGGACCCAACTGAGGGAGCAGTATCCGAAGGTTCAGCCCCTGGCAATTCTGATCAGCTCCACACCAGAGTTGGTACAGGCAATTGGTTCAAAAGAGGTGGACGACAAGGGCTGCAAAGGTGCCTCACTTGACGACCGTCGAACCAGCAACTGGCAATAACTGAGTAACATCCTTTGCTGTGGACCTCGGGGGCCTGTCTGCATCCTTGCGCCTCTTACACACCCCAGAAGTATAAAAAGAATCTGAAGACATGTTATAATTAAACCTTTTTCCAAAACAGTAAAAGGCAAAGTTATATCTATGCCTAATAGTACGCTGATTAAATCTAGCACAAAACGCACAATTAGCAACGTCATGGTCAGGACCCAGGCAGGGAATACAGTAAGAGTGAAAATCTCTATGAGGTATTTGCTTCCCACAAGAAATACAATTATTAACTTTTTCTGACATCTGACTGGAGAAAGAAAAAGACCTCCCCAAAGGGGTACTTATCTTTAAAAAACGAAAATCCAGGGATTAAATCCAAAAACAAACAGGAACAGGCCGACCGGCATCAGTGAACTGCAAAGGGCACCGCGCGGCAAGAAAGACTGGGGAAATGGCATCAGCTGAGGTCTTTGTACCTTCCGTCGCATTGACGTCAGGATAAAAGCGACTTCAGCTGACGCCCAGATCCAGACTTTGGGATTCTGGCTGATCGGGGGCTGCTGCTGGCAGGAAGAACCCTACAGTCATGACTGCAACAGTGAACCACGAAGGACATCTGCTCTGCCTATGATGCCTCACTTAAAGGAGAAAAATATCTCCAAATTGAAAATGTTTTTCACTATCACTTGAGCTTTTTTTCTTCATTGCTAGTATGTGCCAGCATTATGCTAAATGGTTACTATAATTTTCTAACAAGTTATACATTTATAACAGCCCAATGGGGTTCTGCCATAAATTTGTGCCTTACAGGCAAAACATTTTTTTCTCCAATGTAATTTTGTGCAGAGAGTGAACTTTGGTGCATCTCTCTAAAGACTCCATGTGAGAGTACACCAACTTATGACGTTTTCATCTCTATCAATAACACAGTTTTTTCTTTAGCAATACGTCCTCCGATTTCTATTAGTGACTATCTCTTACGTAGTATTTTAAGATGCATTTGAAAGATGTAACAAACTTGCGTAATGCGCTCTGTTGAGACTTAGAACTGCAGTTCATATCTACATTTTCTTGCAGTGAAGTTTACAGGGGGTCTTCTGTGACACATAATGCACATAAGAGTCTCACTGTCGTTAGTAACTAGGTTTAATTTTTTAGGGGTCCCTTTCTCAGACAGCAATCCCAGTGCCCCACATCCACTGCTGGGTTTACCAGCTGCTGCAATTCAATCCTGGACGAACACAAATTTTCTACAGGCATCAGTGTGGATATAAAGGGCATCCTGGGGGCACAGTGCTGTCAGTCAATTAATTAGGGGTGGTTCATATGATCAACACATATCTCCCTCTCACTCAGTCTACATGGTTAAGTTTGAGGTCAAGGAATGCAATGGGGACATTGCTGCGTATTGCCTCCATCTCTGTAGCAGCTCAGCCATGTCCACTCTCTGCCTTATCTGACCACACCTTTTATAACATGTTTTCCCCAGCCTCCATCAGGGATCATTGCAGAACAAGCCCATGACACTACCCCCTCCTCAAGAATGGCAACTTCTTTCCCTCCCTGTAACTCTGTCACCAGAGCTGTTAATCGAACCCAGGTCACTTGGCCCTAAGTCAGGGTGTTATCCCTCTACTCCACTGGATTGGCTACCTTGGTTTAAAATTTTCTACTGATCTTACAGCCTGAGTGACTTGTCAAATTACTTTACTTTCTTTAGGTCATAACTTTAGGATATAGATACAAATAACGTCACAAATACCAAAAATAACTAATGTAAGATTTGACAAATTGAGATGACAAATCAGTGAAAATAACACACAAAGTTTACGGAAATAAATTGTATTCAACCTTCTTTGGTATTACTACAGCTTTAACTCCCTATATTTCATTAAATAGTGGTCACAGAAGTGAAACTAAGGCATGAATTAATGACGCCAATAATGTGAGTCTTCCACTGGCTAAGAGCCTCAGGAATTAAAAGCCACGGCTACACTAAAAGCTCCATTTATAAACTTAAGCATGCAACTCTGGAGGTAACTTGTTTCATCAGTATATTTGTCAGTAACAGCCTCAGTGAGCAGTTTTCCAAAATTATCAGCACTACTTAATACAAAACACAACAAACAAATAGATGTGGTATGTAGTAACAGAGCTACCAATTCCGGTGCCCCCATTGGGGAGCAAAACTTAGTCTCATACTTGAAGGCCAATTAAAAAAAGATCCTCAAACTACAAGGAAAAAATGATTCCTTTCTCATTCTAACTACAGAAGTCGGGAAGAGGCATAGCTAGGGTGGGGAGAAGGAGACAGCTGTACCAGGTGCAAGGTGCTACAGAGGTGTGTGAACTCTTTTGCACATCATCTGCATTCAGAAATGAATGGTGGCATTGTATTCATTGTTAATTCTGAGGCAATTTAATGCTCCACATGTGGTGTA
Organism: Protopterus annectens; assembly: GCF_019279795.1. NCBI lineage: Eukaryota > Metazoa > Chordata > Ceratodontiformes > Protopteridae > Protopterus > Protopterus annectens. The sequence goes on along the minus strand of NC_056743.1, from coordinate 137,219,880 downwards.
CAATGAATGCCAGTAATGCACTAAAAACATATCACCTAAAATGCCTTGCACCCAAGGCTGCTGCCCCTTCACCCACCCTAGTTATGCCCACGTGTAGAAAGCATTCCATTTTCCATGAGTGGTTAGTTCACGGTTTTCATCACTATCCTCCATTCCTCTACCTCAAGATCTCCATGAATCATGCCAACAAGGAACTTAACAGCAGTATTAGAAAATGTAAAGCAGAATAACAATTTAATTTTGCTACACATAGCAAAGAAAACTACAAATCTCTTTTTTAGTTATGTCTTGAATTTAAGGAAAATTGCTCAACTATGCATTGATCTCATCCATAACCATAACACACATTCCACTCCCATCAGCACAGGCACTATAATTGCATACAAGTTCAGTGCTAACTTTAACCAACCTATCTACATTGTGGCATCCATTATCCTTGAAAATGTAATTTCCTCTGTAATCACATTGAAACAGGCATTAAAAATCCCTGTCAAAGGCTAAAAATATTTCAGTGTGAAAAATATAGCATACTAGGCTGCATTGTCATCACTGCTGAGGATGTACTGTTTCAGCCTTAACTTAAACTATTGAAACTCAGCCTATCCAGAGGGATTGTCCCTGGCTACTGTGGCTCTACTACATAAGGATAAGACCCTCAACAGACCCTGTCAATTAAAGGCCTACTAACCTCAACAAGCTTAATAGAAACCATGGAATATATCATTATTGAACCCACTTATGCAGGCATTGGCAACTTAACTGATCTAGACCCCACTCATTTTGGTTTTGTGAAGGGAGGTTCTGATCCTGAATCTAGTAAATTCTCTGAAAGTTTACAGAGGCTTCTAAACGTGGGCACTCTGTGCATGCTGTCTGTCTTGACCTTGTTAAGGCTTTTGACATAATTACCCCATGGTGGTCTTAAAAAGTTAGGGGCTTTCATTACATTTGTCCAAGTTCTTTTCTGGATTGCAAAATAATTATCCAACAGATGATATAGTGAAAGCTGCTGGAACTCTCTCTGAATGCAAATTTGTAAATAGTGCGGTATCATGGGAATCAGTGCTCTCTACTTTGCAGACATCTAAGCTAGTACCCCCTGAAGTGAGGTTGAAAAAAAATCTGCTGACGACTGCATCCTGGGCATTTTTATCCATATATCCACTGACACTAAACTGCTTCAAAAAGGGCTTGAATAGGCACATTCCTCATGCAGTGAAAATGGCCACAAGTTAAATGGAAAAAAAGCTGTCCTCACCTCATATGTTACTAGTGGTACTCCTGATCAAACAGATATTATCATAGGAGATCAGAGTACTTATGTGAACCACTCTCTCACTAACTCGATCCTGATGTTTCCATCATAATTAGGAAATCCTTCTACCTAGCCCAGTTAATTAAGCAATAACCCATGCCTGGGTGTGGGTAATGCTGGATTTACCCACGGTTGGTGTGGTTTGGTCAAGAGAGCGAAGCACCAAGAGGCCAAACAAAGGCAGCCATGGGTAAATGCAGCATTACCCACACCCAGAAGTGGGTTATTGCTATTATACAATGACATTATTTAAGAAAAAAAATAGTTACTTTTCTTAAATAATGGCATTGTATAATGCCTCCGTGCTGCCCTTCCGCAGCTGTCCGGTACTCTGCAGCAGTGCTGATGTACTGCGCATGTGTATGCTTACACAGTACATCAGAGCTGTGTATGGAAGCAATGGAGAAAGGAAGATCTCCGTTGCTTTTTAAAAGGTGTCCCGCTATTTTAAAAGAGTTTAACATAGTGAGATAACTTTTAAATAAGCAAAGGAGAAAGGAAGATCTCCATTGCTTTTTTTTTTTTTTTTAAGATATCTCGCTATATTAAACGAGTTTAACATAGCGATATTACAGCAAAGGAGCTCTTCCGTTCTCCGTTGCTACCAAAAACACAAAAAAATCCAGACTTATAGTAATGGAAAAAGGTATGGGAATATTAATGGGGGGGGGGGGGGGGTCATTGTATAATTTCCAAAGAAATACTGTCAAGATCCATAGAAGTCTTCTTACTACTGGACTCTTCCCTTATAAAACCCATCATCAAATGCAATTCATCCTTTTGTATGGACAGATCCATGTGTATCACTAAAATGGAAATATCGCAGTGATTTTAAACAAAATAAATAAGTAAATAAATAAAGACATTAAAACCATCAACTGTCCTGCTCTATTAGCACAACTCCTTATACTCAGTAGCTACTGGCTGCTCTGAGGTGACCGGTGTCCTGTTTCTTTGAGCCATAAAAGGGCCAGTCCTATTTGACTCCTATTTCTTTGCAAATCCAATAGCTCTACAAACACCCAAAACACTTAATACCAACAAATAAACCAGACTTGCTGGAGGGATAGACTCCTAACTGAGAAATATAATCCAAGGCAATGGAATAGGTTTACCACTACAGGTGGTGTTTGTCTGCCTTTAAGACTAGCCTTGATGACTGGGTGGTAGACATAAATGTTACTTATTTATTTATATTTGTTTACCAGGGTAGTGCACTGATCAGGATGAAAACCAAAACATTTCACAAAGAAAAAATACAGAAATGTAACAGAACAGTTCAGACTGACTACACAGAAAAACTATGTATCTACATTCCAGTGAGCAAGCACAGTGCAGTGTACAATCAAGCAGAGTGCAATGTGCAATATATACATTCGTTTCTAAAGTAAGTCAGTCCTCAGTGAATCTTGAGAGAGGACAGACTTGGAAATGAGGGAGGTTAAGTGATATGTCCAGGGGTGAAGCAGGAGAATTTGGCTTGGATAAAGAAGTGCTTTTTGAGTTGCTTTCTGAATTTGCACTAAGTATTCATTTCCTTAATGTCTATAGGGAGAGCTTGCCAAAGAATAGGTGCCTGAGAGGACAAAGCATGTGCAGAGCTGTGGAGTTTGGTTCTAGGAGTAATGAGAGTTGGTGTGGCTTGTGAGTTGTGTCTCAGATTTTCTGAGGACTTTTTTGTGAAGTCTAGCTGCAAGAGGAGTAAGTGTGTCGAGATGGAGTGGTTTGTAGAGTTGGGATTCTAGCAATTTAGCCTTTTCTGGAGTGATACAGTGATACTCACAGAGAAGTGAATTTGTAATGAATTGGCAGATACTAGCAGAGATAGTCTGGTGTGTGGCGATGTTTTTCTTGGGAGGCAGAAGCAAAAATTGGGAGTCCATATTGATGTTGAGAAAGGAGAACTCATTTGCCAAATGCTGCTCTGGCTGGTTTGAATAGAAAAGGGGAGATCTTTTTGGCCCAGAATAGGTGGGAGTTTATTTTGGCTCTCACTTTGTCTACGTGGAAATGGAAGTTTAGTGACTGATCAAGCCATAGTATTAGGTATTTGAAGGTTGAGATCACCTCTGTGGAATGGAATGGAATGAATTTACATCAGGTTATCATGTGGCCCTGTTTGATTTCAGAAGAGGCACTATTTGTAAAGGGTGGCAAGAACTTCATTGTGCGTCTGTTTAATGCCAAGTTTCTTATGGTCCCCATGATCCCTTGTCTAGTATTGTTCTTCTGTTCCAGTTTCAAGAGGCAATTAATACCAACAGAGCTGTTTCCTATCAGCTCATGTACAGTACAACTACTATTGTACCAGCTTTGAATATGAAGAGAAGAACTACGGTTATATAAAGACAGACGTAGGTTTCTGATTCAGAAAACAGAATTATGAAACGGTAGTGAGGAAAGCAGCGAGGCGGACTATCTGTGTCGGCAGTCACTGTATTCAATTTCTTTCATATTTTGATGCATGATATTATAATGGTAAACATGTTTGATATCCAAGGGGTCCATACGCAGCATTTTTGATCCATGCTTTTCTGTTGTTCTGCATATCAGGCCTTTGTTTGCTGATATTCCAATTACAAATACATGTGGCAGTTTGTGCGCATGTAAGCCCATACAGTAGACTCACTCTTATCCAGCCTCCTTTTAACCGGCCTTCAAATTTCTGCTGTACCCATGGCAACAGACAACAGTGAACACACCACTTCTGCAGCCTCTGGACACTTTGGAACATCTCTGCTTATTGTTTTAATATTAAAATGTTAAAATACTGAATCAAAAATGAACTTGCAGTTTTTTGCAAGTTCGTTTTTGTTTCAATATTTTTAACATTTTAAGATTAAAACAATAAGCCGAGACATTCCAAAGTACCAGGTTAAAGCGAGACCGGATAAGAGTGAATAGCTGTATTTAGTGACTGTATCAGCTATTGCAACAACCAACCCAGCGAATGGTAGATGAAGTAAGCAATTCTGCTGTCCCACAGACCTGGTAATTCCATATTGTCAACCTCCTCTAAATGCCTGTAACCCTCAGACCACTGTTATGAATTTTCAAGTTTACAAACCTAAGGTCATTAACATAAAGTAGTCACTGGGAGTTGCCCAAGCAAACTGGTCCTTGTTTCTTCACTCACATGCCTCTGTAAGCAAAGTTCTTAAACCTTACGTGACATAAATCCACACACTCATGACCTCCACATACTATCAAACACATTGCCAATACAATTACAAGCCGTGTCTTAAAACTGAAACTTTGACCTCCAAGACTTTCCCTCTCATTTGTGTTCACTTCCAGCGAATAAAGACTTGCATACAACATATATATATATATATATATATATATATATATATATATATATGTTTTCATCTGATTTATAACCTATAAATGCTATTGTGTATGCTTATTTGATTAACCAGCCATTTGTTTATCCAGTCCCAGGCAGACTGGATAACAGGGAGTCTACTATACGTATATAGGTTACAGTAATTAATGACCAGTGGAACCAGAGTACCATGATGAAATTTATGTGAATATAAGAAGCAAATGCAATCCAGAAGGATAGTATTCAGAAGACCCTTATGAAGGCCAGACTCTGCAGCTATCAGGAAGAAACCCTAACCACCTGCAAATCATGCCACCTTTATTCAATAGCACAGTAACATATCAGGCACAGTAACATATCAGGCTCTAAGTTGAGGCCCCACTAACAACACTACCTGCACACTCATAGCTGTTTATGTGAGAAGAAAATAAATGGGATTTGTTTGTGTATTTATTTTTAATGCTTGCGAAATACAATGGTGTCTCCAAAAAGGTAAAAGTCATTTCTCGTCCAAGTACAGTTTATGCCAATTCCTATTAAACAGGAGAACTTGATGGAAGGCAAGCTTGTTTTTGAAAGAGTAATGATCGACACTTATTTGTGCAATTACAAGTGTGGGACTAGGCTGCTTTTTCTTGAAAAAACGCACTGCCATTATACTGGGAATTTCCCTTTTCCCATGACGATGCAGCCTCAGACGTAGAACAAGTAGCAAAGGTGTGAGGGTGCAGTCCCCCTGCAAACATGCTTTGAGATTTTTTTGCCTCAACACTGTTCACATTCAGAAGCTTTCATTCGTCATTCCAGTTATGTTAGGCAATCACAAATGAAGCAAATACTTCTGTGGAGCCATCTTGACTCCCTTCTGTCTTGCCCAACATGCCCACTCAGTATAAGATTTATTCAATTTCTTTACAGCAGTTGTACAATAACTTATTACACAATACTAATATAACACATGAAGCTCCACATTTAAGTCACATCAAGTTTTGCAGATACTAATTATAGGTACATACGGATCTACTTTTACACGCCACTAACAAAGTCCAGGATCCTGTCTGACAGTTACAGAAAGTAATCTAAATCAATCTGTTTATGTGAAATAAAGTGTTAGTTTATCTCTTAGTTTGTGCTACCTTGGAAGAAGCACATTGGGAGGTGCAGCTTCTTGCAAAAAGTTTGACTTGTACAGTTATACTGCTTTATATATCCTTTTATGGCTTACTGTTCTGAAGGGTACTGAAGTTTGCATACTATGGCAGAAAGCCAGGCAATGCAAAGTCCAAGTAGACCCATACATACAAATGAAAAAAATAATACAGCTTAGGCTTTTTTTTTTTTATAACCTAGATCAAGTACATAAGAACAATGGAAGATACAGTCTGACAAGGCTTTTACAATGAGTAACCATATCAGAGGAATTTCAGCAAGTTAATATGTTTTTAAGGCAAACAGCATAGCAGTGTGGAAAATTAACACTCACGTCTTATGAATCCACACAATAGACAGTATTTTATTGTTATTTTATCGAATTATGTTTCTTAAGGGGAGTGTCCAGCTGAACAGAGGACATTTTCACTGTGGGGAGAGAAAACATTGAGGAAAAATACATTAACATAAAAGATGCAGTGAAAGACTGCATCAATGACAACAGATTACACAAAAACAAAGTAGTACATTAATAAGATACAGCAACAGGGCACTAACAGCTGTGATTAAAAGAATGCACACATTAAAACTGTAAGGGAGAAATAAAACCAACTTTAAAATGTTAAGAATTTAGAATTGCTGTAACAGAAACCAGAGAGTTGAATCCTTGGGAAAACGTACTGCTGTTTAACAAATCACATCAGTTTTACATCTCTTTGTAACAGTTAGCAAGCACATCAGGGCACTCATGTACTCTAAAAATACTGCAGTTACGCAAGATTGGAAAACAGATAATCTTCAGAAATTAAATAAAAAACAACTGAAAATACAATTATAGAGATAAGGTAAAACACTAATTAAAAGTGAAGTCACTGCCCTGCTTCAGCAACTTTCTCATACACATGGCAACAGCTGCTTACTTTTCTGATAATTTGCCCCATAAAGATACAAGATCTGTACACTTCCGAATGACTGTCCAACTGCATTGCAACAATGGTCCGCTGGTCACATTACTTGAGAAGCAAGGCCAGCTCGGACTAGTTTCTTCTATCATTTGTGTACTACCAATGCCTTTCAATCTTATTCACACTACCTACACCATTTATAGCAATTTTGTGCAATGCACTATATACTTCCCTGTTCTCAGCAACAAACTGCACAACATGAAATACCTTTAATACTCAGGACATCCTATTCTTCTTCATTACTCCTGTCAATTACCACTTCTGCAAAGCTTACTCTGTCATTTATTATACCTCTGCACTGAAATGTATTAAAATGTGTGCTTAACTGATCATACTCTTATCATTATAAACTTAATTTCCATCAACAGCTTTCCTTGTCCAAATGCAGTCTTTTAGTGTAACTGCATATTTTCAAATAATTTGAAATATGTTTATGATATAAACAACTGTGCATCTTGCAAATGTTATAAACTTTGTGTATGGAGATCTACTCCCCAGCCTCTGCTAAAAAGGGGGTTATGCCCCAGTCACACTTTCATGGTATACAAAATGGAAATAAAAAATAAATAAAACCTCTTCATGAATAGAAAAAGTCAGCTATTCTAAACTCAGGAGAAATGAGGGGCAACTTAATATCATAAAATTATTTCGGTCCTAGTAAACGTGCATCCCTCTCACTCCTTGATGAGTGAAAACTTGAGCTATGCAGCTAGTGAGCAGTAGGCCTGAGTTATGCCCCTTGAGAAAACAGGCACAGTAGAAAGGTCAGAAGACAAACAGGTGAACTGGCATTGGAAGTTTTCCACTGTGTATTCAAAGATCTCCCTGTGAGACATGTGGATGGGGGTATGTAGAAAAGCATCCTTCATATCTAAGGTGTTGAGGCAGGCATCCTTCATCAACAGTGGCTTTCCGAGTTAACACCATGAACTTCTTCAATATTGATTTCTTTGTACTAGACAGGTCATGGATAGGCTTTCTCTGGTCCTCTCAGAAACAACCCTGAGTAATACAGCTTTTCCACCCTAGAATTTAGACTATCTGGATTAAGTCTGCAGTCAATTAGCTATTTTATAATTGTCAGGATGTGATGTGGCTGGTCCTTTGTTGTAAATGGGGTGCTGTCAACTGGTTTACGTTGAACAAACATGATGCAAGCCTATTCACTTGTCTGGGGGCAGGTGAATCACTAGTTCAGGAAAAGTGAAACTCTTCCTTTTACCCCAAGAAGGCAGGAGGTGAGGGGAGGAAGAATGCAGTGGACTATTACACGTAGTCCCTGCAGAATGAAAGGGATTTTGTTTCTCTGCCTCCCTCTTCTTGATACTGCCTTACTTGAATTGGTTTCTCCTCCAGGACTGTTACTTTCTTTGAAGCTCCTATATTGCTTGTACATTTGCATTGTCTTCTATAAAAGTTCAGACCTTGAGCCAGGGACAGATAGACAGCATTCTCAACTTAAGTGCACTGTATTCCCTTTATCTTTCAAATTTCTTAAGATCTCCTGAAAATAAGGGCTACAGGCAATCTTTTTAACTTGTGGGCATTAAGCAGCTGGCTCGCATCTTCTGGAAAAAGTTGGATATGCAGACAGGAACAGCTCTTGAGCACAGAAACTGTAGTAGGCACTTAGGAGTAACAGTAACATTGGCTTCAAAACGTGTGTTATCTTCTCATTTCTCGGTTAATGATGACTGTTGTTTTTGAACCAAGGAGATTAAAAGATCAAGTGGTAAGTAAAAGGATGAGGACAGTGAAAGAAAACATAATTGTGCTATATGGGTTGCAGCTTAAACTGTGCAGCACGTGTGAATGCTTAATCCACTGCTGCAATGCTGGACGTCCAAAACCCTTACATGAGGCAAAGTCAGACAAAGCCTATCAAACATACCAAGCAACTATCCAAATTTTCCCCTGAGATCTTTTGTCTATTCCTCATAAAAATTGTGTTTTTCTGGCAAATCAACGAGGACTGAAGTCACTAAATAATGAGACAGGTAGAGAGACATATCCTTCAGAAAACACATGCTAATGCAAAACATGCTTCTGTACCTACTAAGTTCATAACAGAAATAAACCTCTCCCTGATTTTAAGCTTTTGTTCCTTCATTATTTTTGGCTTTGATCAGATTTCTTGTGCCAAGAGGTTGAGAGTTATGCTACCAAAACCTTATGCAAGCAGACAGCAAGAAACAGGTTGCCTACTACATAGGACTAAGCTTTGCAGGCCAAGCAATATGCAAAAGAGGAACCTACTGGCTACTCCCTTTAAGTTACTACAATAAACATTGCTGACTGTCAAAAGATAGCAGCTCTTTTGACCATATGAGTTGAAGCCATGCTTAAGGGATATGTGAGTGGAGAGGGCAACATGCACTTGAGGATAAGGCCTGTTCACAGAGTGCACTGACATACACAGAAGAGAAGGCAGCTAATAAAGGTGGCATACATGCAGCAGCTTACACTGCCAGTCACTGCTGAGGCAGCATCTTAAACGTGCTAACAGGACAGCAAGGAGTGACGTGAGAAGGCTTCTTCCTGCCAGGGCTCATCAAAGTATGTCAGCAAAGAGCTGTGGCACAGGACTGTTTGCATGTTCATAGGTTAGTACTAGCCTAGCTGCTCTTATGGACCATTTTAAAGCCAGGCAAGCTCCCTTTGAAAGGGAAGAATCAAACCCTGTACCTTGCATCCGTAAGGTAAAACACCTTACTCATTACGCCAGCATCTACAAGTAAAGCTTCTCAGGAACAAACCATATTAACAATGACATATCTGACTACACGAGCATGTACACATACACATGATATACACAGTGCAGAAAACCTCTGAGTTAGGAACACTGCAGAAAACTACAACAAATATATATATATATTGTAAGATGCCTACTTGGAGCAGGTTTAATACTTTACATAACTTCCAAAGAAGCATTACTACTCAAAGAATATATGCATGCATTTAGTTTAAATGTGCTACCTAGGCAAATCCCAAAACAACAGAACTGAACATCTAATGTCTAAATAGTAACTATTTATATCCAAGGATCTCAGAAATCAATGTGCAGTAATGAGTCAGTGTATAGGAGTACCAACAGGAGTATGTAAGAAAGCATGAACTTTGTCGGGAGTAGCACACTTTAGAAATGTCCTACAGTCATACAAGGGGACATTATCTCAATTTTCTACCACACATACATGAGTAAATCAGGTGTCAAACACTGGTAGACTCGACCAGTAGCCTTTTTTTCTGCAAAACGTTCTTTAGAGCACATCATCTAGGTTTAAGGCAGCACCAAATGTCAAACAAAAGTGAAAGCTGGAAATGGCCCTGGTAAACAGGGATGTAGAACTCAAATGTAAATTAACCGTAACAGCATATTCCAAGTCATGATCTCATCTGTGGCACATCTATACCAGGAAAAGTAATTCATATGAATTTTACAACTGTTATAAAAGCCTTTCCAGATGAAAAATGAATCATTTTAATGGACTTCTTAGGCAGTGGCAGCACATGGTTTCTAGCCTTCTGCTATACTAAATATCAAAGTGATGCAGTAACATCTTAAAACATTCACGGTTATGTTTTTAGTTGCATGCTGCACTTAATTTTAAAATAATTTTAGAAAAAAAAAACAGCAGATACCAAACACAAGGACATAACAACTGCTGTCTTGTATTTTTTGCTGGAGAGGGTTAGGATTTGCGTTCACTTCCATTTACTAAGGAATGCACACCTATAGTGTTTCAGCATATTCCTTTAACACAAGAGGTTCTAAAACTCATCCCTTCTCACAGAAAGAATGTGAAGGGTAAGGTCTTAATGAAATGTAGTACCTCTGTACCAAACATTAACCAGAATGAGATACAACAGTTAAAGATGTCTTAACTATCAGTTTCTAGATAATGAAGTTCTTGGAACAGTTTATTATTTATGAAACATTTATGAAACATAGTTGCTAATACTTTGTGGATGCAGTGTATATATCTGCTGTATTATTTATTCATATGTACAGTGGCATCCTTCACCTACAGCCCGGAAAAAAACAAGAAATGAGTAGGTATATTCTTTAACAATCCATTTACTCAGCTAGCAAACAGTACATAAATATTCAAATAAGTTACACTATTTAGCAATAACTCACAGACTAATTAGGTCATTTGCAATAAAAACAGACAGTCACAAAGTACCTTACCAAAATTCCAACAAGATCCTAGCATGAGCCAGCAATCCCTGAAACTTTAAAGAGGCAGAGATATGGCTGTTATACCAATACTACTGCTCTAGGGACTTGCTTCCAATTTTGTCCACGTTAAATCACTTGGAATTTAAAGAATGGAACTCAATCCCCTCTGCAGCTGCCAAATTTACAGTACTAATATTACATGAGTGCAAAATCAACGAACAATCAGGCTTTTATTTTTATGAAAAACTTACTGTTATGACTGGAATTCACAAATGTACTTATAAGAACTAAGTCACTTTTAAATAAGAGGGTAAAGCCTAGTGGTGTAATATTGAAAATATGGTATATGTCTAGTTACAAAGCTGTTGCTATGTGCCTCAGAACAATGACTTGATATTATCCCCATATTTAAAGTGGCCTTGTACACATCTGACATGTATCACTGCATGTAGTGACTGTGGTGCTGTGATGCTATGTCACATGTAATAATCCAACCAAGCCCGCTAGCTGTACAATAAATGGTACCCTCCTGCAGACTCTCGAAGGATGGCAAAAAACACACTCCCAACAATTCAAAATGATGCAAAATGGTCACGAACCACCAAAAAGAAATTTATTAGTCGAACTTTTTGAACAATACAGATATTAGACTGGTCCTAGAGAATATGGAATTAGTTTTGAAAAATAATTTCATTTATTTTCAGGGTGATATTTATCACCAAATTGATGGGGTGGCAATGGGATCTGCCTGTGCCCCCATCTATGCCAATATTGTAATGCTTTTTTGGGAACTGGAGTTTGTGTTCAAATCATCCTTTTATGAACATATTGTGAAATATTTCCGATTTTTGGATGATATTTTCATTTTATGGAAGGGTACACCTGGACAGATATATGAATTTATACAATATTTACATACTACAACAACGTTTCTTGAATTCACATATCAGTACAATTCTGATTATGTCAACTACCTTGACGTAACTATTAGTAAGAACAAAAAGGAAAAGAAATACAAGTCCAGGATCTTTAGGAAAGACTGTTTTTCAAATCCATATGTACATTATGAGAGTGATCATCCCCCACACTTGAAAAGAAATATTATTAAAGGTCAAATGATTAGGGAGTCGAGAATGACGAGTGAAGAGTTGGAATGTAGGGAGGAAATGGAAATCATACAAAACCTATTCCAGGAAAGGGGTTACCCTTTAGGGTTAATCAAAAGTGTGAAGAAGGAAGTCCTAAAGAAACGTAAATCCCAATATTTGCCACTGCTAGGATTCAAAGCAAATACCACCAATATAGGAAATAACCATTGGAATAGAGGGACCAACACACCCAAAGGTGATAACACACTACGTTTGACCCTTACATATTATAAATGGATAAGTTGGCTACAGCAGGGGTTAAATGAGGTCTGGAAGATTTTTTCAAGAATGTATGATAAATCCTATTTCAACAGCCTCTAAAATTCTGCTACAGAAAAAAATTTAATTTCAAAATGTTATTTGAGAGAAAAAAGATTCTATATGAGAAAGGTGGAACACAACCAAAAATTGGTACACATAAATGTGGTAGATGTGGTCAGTGTCCCTTTATTGTGGGGGAAAAGGAGTTATTTTTGGAGGGCAGTGGCATTAGGCTGAAAAGTCATGGTTATTACACTTGTTACACCAAGGGTGTGGTCTACCTGGCATATTGCATGGCATGTTGGACATATTACATTGGAAAAACAGAAAGACAGCTTAGGCAGCGGATTTACGAACACATGAGGGATATAAATAAAAAGAATGAAAATAATGCATTGTTCAGACACACCCTAACATGTGAAAAAGCAAACATAAAATTTTGGGTATTAGAGGAGTTAAAGAAAAATGATAGGGGGGGGGTGACTGGGAATATAGGGAACTCATATGGCAACTTAGTTTAGATGCTTGTGGCCACATGGGGATGAATGATTACTTTTCCATAAAACCGGCACTGAAACTTCTGGCAAATAACCCTAAAAGGAATAATGTGTGAACCCGGGTGTATACCTATCCACATATATATTTATTTATTATTTATTTATACATTCTCATACATATCTACTTATATACTTTTATATATTTTTTATATTTATTGTTTTTATTAAAATTGTATTTTTTATATACTACATAAATATACACACACATATATTTATATATTTACCTACAGTTTTATTGCACACAGGTCACTTTACTTGTTATTTGTTATTACTTTATATCCATATATTTACATATTACATATGCTTCAGTATACTATGTATCTACAAGTATAAAACAGGAATAGATGCAGTATATATGTTTTGCATTTTTCATATATTTATTGTATTTATATATTTTTTACATATATATGTTTATATATATTTATTGGTGTACAACTGATGCAACTGCATTTTTAATGAACTTTTTAATGTACATTGGTTGTGTTTTAGTGAAAGCATTTTATACTGGTTTAAGATGCACCATATATATTTTATTAATTAATGCATTTATTAGCTATGCAAATTACCTAACTACGTAAATTATCAATTAATCCATTACCCAGGTATCATAAAAAGCAGTATACTATAAGCATTACTTGATTCTGAAGAAGTCTAATAGACGAAAGCGCGCTCAATCCTGTGTTTGTTTTTATGGAGTTTTTGATGTTCGACTAATAAATTTCTTTGTGGTGGTTCGTGAACATTTTGCATCATTTTGAATTGTTGGGAGTGTGTTTTTTGCCATCCTTCAAGAGTGTGCAGGAGGGTACCCTTTATTGTACAGCTAGCGGGCTTGGTTGGATTATTACGGAGCTGCTTTGTGGAGTGGAGGTGATTTTCAGTGCTATGTCACATGTCCCAATACATAGTTCTTTAATTCAGATTTATAATTTTTTAAAATATGCCCCAAAAATGTATTTTATCCGTCAGTAGTGTCACTGTAGGGAGAACATGGGAATGTGATGATGCATCCACAGACTTTAACCAATCCATTAAAGTCTATGGATGCATTCCCCACACTAATCCTACATTGTCACAAAGGCTACATGCAGCTGACATTGAAGCAGGCAAACATAACACTTCATTCATGTCCAGCTCTGATGGTGTAAAGGGATAAAACTCTGGCCACAGCCCAGGTGACCAGAGTTTCACTAGTGGCTCAGGCACCTGACAAAGCTGGAAGGAGAGGATTGGCATGCTCATCTTTGGGGGGGGGGGGGTGCTGATTTGGAACTGGCAACATGCTGCTACAATCACTCAGAAGAGAGGCAGTGAAGCAAATGTATGGCCTGGAGGTGGGGGTTAGTCTATTCAGGCCACTGACTGGTGACAACCTTCAACTTTGGTGGATGAAAGCACACATTCTAGAGTAAGGCAATGTGGGCACTGCAATAATGCAGACAGCATATCCTCCTGCCAAACGACAGGGACAGACCACTACAAATGACCCCAGTGTCAACACATCAGTAAGATTATAAAGCACCCCCATGTCTGCCTGAATCCAGACCACCTCCAGACAGCTCTTCTATAATCCTTGATGAAATTCCTAGGTAAGAATGCAAACAAGGTGTGCCCCACTTGGTGGGCAGCCTTGGTAGCTGGAAAGCACAGCAGTAAAACACATAGAAAAATGTTACTTTATGAAAGTTTATACAGAAAATGGCATGGTGCAAAATGTAAGCAAATAAATGGATTGGGTCACAGGGTACAGTTCTAACCGTTTCTGCTGCTTCCTGCAAACTTCAATAACTTATAACAGAAACTCTGAACATGCCCTCCATTCAGGAAATACAAACACCACCACAAAACTGACAAAAGGAATGGAAAATACCAGCCTCTGCCAGGAGAATGCCACAGGCTTCCTGTGGTATTTAAGGAGTCCACTGCTGGCTTTTATTTTTTCTTGCTATTTCAACATTCAATTCCAAGTGCCCAGAAATGACAGTTTGTTTTTAAACTAATTTTTTCTAATTCTCAGAGGGAAGAATGACTTCAGACTGAATCAACAGAATTGTTAAGTTACTTAAAATTTCCTACAAATGGAAACAATGAAAATTTCAATTTTTAACTATCAGTTACTCTGTGTAGAAACCAGTCACAGATAGCTATGCCGTTTGAATTTGCTTCTGCTATGCTTCATACACTGACGCTAGAATTCAGTGCTTATTATGAAATTGTAATCATATTTAATAACAGCAACCTGTACAATGCAACATGAGTACTTTTACAAACAGCAGGCTATAGGAACATAAAATGTTAGAGGAAGAAAGGCTTTTTTTTTTTTACATATTGGCCTTTTACATTTAAAAGAATCTCATGAAAATATCTGTACTGCATGTGCCTTGGACCACTGTTTTACAAATGTTATTTGAAATAATTCAAACTATTCATTTAGGCTTTTATAACCAGGATATGGATGGACAATTGACTTTACAGATAATGTTTAGGATGCGCTCAAAATTTCAGCTACTTTATTACTACAAGCCATGATTACAATGGAACAGTTTTAGATGTAAAGTCTTGACATGGAATTTTTAAATGTAAACCTGCAACTTCTGAATTTGCAAGTTAACCGTCAGCTTTAGGAGACTGACCACTGCATACAATACAGTTTAAAGTATATTAGTGAATGGGCAAACTTGTACATCAGCACCTTGACTGGAGAGAGAATAGTTGTGTAAAATCTTACCATAACTATAGATGTCCTTCTCTTCTATATGCTGCAGTATCTGGGTCTATATTAGAACATAGAATATTTAACAGTTCGAATTACTAAAGGTCGACCTTCAGTGATTGAACTGTTAAAACATCAAATGTTCAGAAAAAAACCCCCAAAAAACCTAAATGATGTAGGCAGGGGGGCAAGCTCCCCTGCGCCCCCCACACCCTCCACTACTTAAATATACCAACTCTGACACTGCACTACATTGAAGTAAACGGAAATTTCTCCTTACGGAGATTACTTGTACATTGTTCTGCAGTTTCGGTATTCTCGTGCTGACAATGCCAGATTCGACACTGTCAGCTTAAGAGAATGTAATATAGACCCACAGTATCCATAACATGAGGGAGTCCACCTCCAGTTGACTCGTACGTCTGGCCATTACACCAAAATTAAGCTGCTAGTGAGAAGGTACATTACATGAGCTGCATCACATAGCGTACGTCGGCCATAAACAGACATCGGGTATAAAGCAGACGTCAGCACGCACCCACCTCAGAACTGAATGCCGCCAAGCACCAGCCTGAAAAAGTGAGTACACAGAAGGTCAGGCAAGTATCGGAGGAAGGCAGAGAGGGAGACTACACTGCATCATATAGTAGAAGGGAGGGACATCTACGATTATGGTAAGATTTTACACAACTATTCTATGTCCTTCTGTTCATATGCTGCAGTATCCATAACATGAGAGAGAATGCCAAAGCTCATGCAGAAGAGGGATTGAGAGAAAGTACAGTTTTGTACCTACCATAAATGTAGATGTTTGAGTACTAATACAGCTGCAGTCATAACAGATGGGCTCTCCTGCCGTCAGGCGGGTCCTCGGTCGGCCGAATTCCAAAGTCTAGGTCCAGTGTTGGTTGTCGTCACTTCTTCCCTGACGTCAGTGCGACAGGGGTATAAAAGAACCAGCCGACGCCATTTTCTTCAGTTTTTCTTACCCCAGATGTCAGGTGCCCCCAGAAGGAAGGCAATACATAAAATTATGTAATAATGCAATGCAATATAATCAAAAAAACAGTAGTTGCTAGCAAATACACCATAAAAGAATACCCCTAGAGGGGAAGGAGGGAGGGAAACCTGGACTGCAGCTGTATTAGCACTCGAACATCTACATTTATGGTAGGTACAAAACTGTAGTATGTTCATCGTGCATACAGCTGCAGTCATTACAGATGGGTAGAATCCCAAAGCTAAGAAAGGGGTGGTAGGCACTAGGTGGAACTCGGAGGAGCCAGGATGCCTTGTAAGACTGCAGTGGCAAAGCCTGCTCTAGATTTGGAGTATAATGGTAGGTTGTAGTGCTTGGAGAAGGTATGCACAGAGCTCCAAGTGGCTGCTTCCAAAATATCCTTGGTAGGAACTCCTCTGAGGAAGGCTGCAAAGGTGGCTGTGGCCCTGGTGGAATGAGTTCTAATGCCTGTAGGTACAGTTATGCCATGAAAGGAATAGCAAAAGCGTATGCAGTGGGTTATCCATTTTGAGATTGTCTGTTTGGAAATTGGCTTTCCTTGAGCTCCTACCGCATAGGCCACAAAAAGCTGTTCTGATTTTCTGAAAGGTTTTGTTCTGTCCAAATAGTAATGCAGTTGCCTGTGGATGTCCAAGGAATGTAGTAATCTCTCCCCTTTGTTTTGAGGATTAGGATAAAAAGTAGGTAAATGTATGGCCTCATTTAAAGCTACCCTGGATACCACTTTAGGCATAAAGGACGGGTTGGTTCGTAAGGAAACTCTGTCCTGATGGAAGATGATAAAAGGCTGGACAGCCATGAGAGCCTGTAGTTCTGAAACTCTACGAGCTGAAGTGATAGCCAGAAGGAAAGCTGTTTTCCAGGACAAATATTGCAAATCTGATGAGGCAGCTGGCTCAAAAGGAGGCACAGTCAGTTTTTCCAGAATGAAATTAAGATCCCAAGCAGGTATTGGTTGTTTCCTTGGAGGTCTTAAATTCTTAGCCCCTCTGAGGAACTGTCTTAATAGACGGTGAGAGAATAAAGGTGGATCAGTGTTGTATTCTGCAGAAATAGCTGAGGCATGGATTTTGATGGAGGAGAACGAAAGTCCACTGCTTAGCAGTTCAGATAAATATTGTAGTATTTGAGGTTAATTCAGTTTTCCAGGGTTCTAGCCCTTTTTCTCATTCCAGATACAAAAACGTTTCCATTTTGTGGAGTAAGCTTTTCTAGTTGATGGCCTTCTGGCCTCCAAAATGACATCCTGCACCTCTTTGGAGAGTAGGGCCTGCTGTGATGCTAAGGAATCTTCCATGCGGCTAGATTGAGTGTTTTTAACTGACTGTGAAGAGTTTTGAAGCTGTGCTGAGTCAGAAGAAGAGGCATTAGAGGCAGGGTCCATGGCGGGGAATGCGTCAGGCTCCTCAGGAGTTGATACCAGTGTTGCCTTGGCCAGTCCGGAGCAATGAGAATCATCTTTGGTCTGTCTGCTCTGGTCTTCAATAGGACTTTGGGCAGCAAAGGAAGAGGCGGGAAGGCATAAACTGTCACTGATGTCCAACTGAAAGAGATAGCGTCCACTCTCCAGGCCTTTGGATGGAAGTTCCTTGAGCAGAATGTTGTCAATTGATGATTTTTGTGGGAGGCAAAGAGATCTATGTCTGGCCTTCCCCATTCTCGGATTATTTCTGTAAAAACTTTTGGATGCAACTTCCATTCGTGTGGATCTGTCATATTCCTGCTTAGGTTGTCTGCCAGCGTGTTTTCCTTGCCTGGCAAGTACTGTGCTTGTAGTTCCATTTGTAAGTCCATGGCCATGTTCCAAAGTGACATGGCCAGTCTGCATAGGGGGTAAGAATGTGTTCCTCCCTGCTTGTTTATGTACCACATAACTGTGGTGTTGTCCGTTCTTATCAATAGTTGACCTGGTTGTAGAAGGTCCTTGAAAGCTATAATAGCATTTATTACTGCTAGCATTTCTTTTTGATTGATGTGAAGGTGCTTTTCTTTTTGGGACCATTTGCCCTGAATGCACCGGTCTGTCATGTGCGCCCCAGAGGCGTAGTCCGAGGCGTCTGTTGTGATGACTTGATTTGCTTGAGGCTTGCTGAATGGAAGACCTGTTTGTTTGACATACTTGAGCCCACCACAGAAATTCCTTTTGCAGACATGGAATTAGTGGTATTATTGTTTCCAAACTGTGGCTGTGTTGAGACCATATGTTTTTTAGGTACCACTGAAGTTTTCTCATATGCAGCTTTGCACATGGGATTAGTAAGATGCAAGATGCCATGAATCCCAGAGCCTGCAGGATTTTCCTTGCAGTCAGCCTGGTGCAATTTGCCAGTGTTCTGAAATATTGAGTTAGTTGCCCCCTGCTTCTCTGGCGTGAGGTAGGCCATCTGGGTGTTTGTGTCCAAATTGGCACCCAGGAAAATTATCTTCCAAGAGAGTATTAACCTTGATTTCTCTTTGTTGAATGTGTATCCCAGAGAGTTTAATAATATTATTACATAAGCCAGATGTTTCAGAAGAATGTGCTTGCTGTCCGCTTGGATCAAGCAGTCGTCCAAATAAGGGTATATTTGTATCCCTTGAAGTCTGCAGTAGGCAATTACTGATGCCAGGCATTTCGTGAATACTCTGGGTGCAGTAGATAAGCCAAAGGGCAATGCAGAGAATTGATAATGGGTTGAACCTGCAAGAAATCTGAGATATCTTCTGCAATTTTGTCTGATAGGGACATGCAGGTATGCCTCCTTGAGGTCCAATGTTACCAGCCAAGACTCCTTGCCCAGCATGGGAAGAAGTTGCTGTAGAGTGAGCATCTTGAATTTTAGTACGAGTAGGAATGTGTTTAGGATGGAAAGATCTAAAATAGGTCTCCAATCTTTTCCCTTCCTTGGCAGCAGAAATAGCCTGGAATAAAAACCTTGACCTTGTTCGTGTGTAGGTACCTCTTGAATAGCTTTCATGTTTATAAGATCTGAAATTTGCTTTTGTGCCTCTGCCCTTTGATTGTGTGGCAGGTTTGGCATGCCTCTCATTTTTGGAAGGGTATGAAAATGGAATTTGTAGCCTCTGTTTATAATGTCCAGGATCCATTTGTCCTTTGTGACAACATGCCAATTTTTTGAGAATAGTGCCAGCTTTCCTCCTAAAGGGGCTGCCATTTGAGACCTGGTTGGCATGCAAAGGGGAAAGTCATTGGGTTTGCTTTCTGAAAGATTGCGAGTTGTCCTCACCACCTCTTTGTGTAGGAGCTTGCCATTGTCTGCCTCTATACGATCCTTGGGATTGTCCTCTGTCCCTCGGCCGCCTGTATCTGCCTCTTTGGGGTCTGTCTGTGGCAGGAAAGGACCAGTTTTGGAAGGCCAATTTCTACTAAAACGTGGGGGTTAAACCTGCAGAAATTCTTTCACAGTTTGCATTAATTTAGCCTTTTCCTCCATTTTCCGTAATACTTCCTCAGCATTTGCGCCAAATAGTACATCCTTTTGAAGAGGGGCGTCTAGTAATTTAGCTTTGATATTATCAGGCAAGGCTTGTTCCTTTAGCCAGGCATGCCTATGTATGACTGATCCTGTAACAGCAGCTCTACATGAGGCCTCTAGAGCATCAAATCCACATTGTAAGGTATGTTTACCCACTTGTTCTGCACTATGCATCAAATCCTGCAACTCCTTCAAGTCTGGTTGTTCAGGTTGTGACATTTTACTTTTCAATTGAGATAACAGAAACTGTTGGTATTTTAGCATATGAAACTGACAGTTTAAGGCCCTCATGGATAAGGTAGGCGAGGTATATAACTTTTTTCCTCACCTTTCTAAGGATCTGGAATCTCTCTCGGAAGGCAATGGATTTTTGGCAATGGAGGCCTTAACTCCCTTGGGCCCCTGTGAGAAAGTTTCTAGGTCAGCAGCATGGCTTTTGTATAGAAATTGGTGTGAGTCAGGAACCCTGTAGTACCTGTCAGGCTTAACTGGAGCTGGAGGTAGGGAATCCGGGTTAAGGCAGGCCTCAGAGTAAACATCACCTAGGATGTCCAAGACAGGAGGTATAGCCAGAGGCCTGTGCTGGGGTAACAAAAGAAATTCCCTGAGCCTTTTCTTGGAATCTGAATAATCCTGGCCTTCCCAGTGGAAATGTTCCCTTAAGGTATGCAAAGTTTCCCCAAATGAATAATCCTCGGGGGGGGGGGGGGATACAGAAGGAATAGACATCAGAGTCTTCAAAAGGGGAATAAGACTGTTCCTGATCATCGGAGTGTTCTGAAATAATGGAGCCCTGATCAGAGGAGGGGGAATCTTCCTCCACTCTGGGCCTTCTGTCCGGAGGTGGCTGAGAACCTCTGATTAGAGTAATTAAATCCTCAGCCATTTTAAGCATCTGTTTCTTAGGCATGGGTTCTGGAGATGGCCCCTGTGCTGGCCTCTTAGGGTGCATGGTTGCTTTAGACTTGGTGAAAGTCTTAATGGAGAAAGAAGAGGTAGGTCTGAAAACACCTTGAGTGGAGGTGGACCTGTCCACATTCTGTGTTTCAACGCCAAGAGTAGCTTCGGTATCTGTAGTCGGGGTGTGGGCCAAGGAGCCTGCGACCTCGTGTACAGGAGACACCGCCAAAGATGTGTCGTCGGTAATCAGGGGCTGCGTAGGCGCCTCGCTGAGAACTGGACCATGTGTAGTCGGCTTTGGCGTGGTGTTGGTAGAGGCCGCAGACCTCGAGTGTCGGTCCTTGTCTTTGCGTTTTTTAGACAAAACTGGAGTCGGAGTATCCGACGACATAGTATAGTTAAATGCTTTCCCAAAAAAATGCTGGGCGAACTCCGCCCGATGCTTAATAGTGCGTTTGTTGAATGTAGCACAAAAGCGACAGACCGAGACGTCATGGTCTGGGCATAAACAAGGTATACAGAGGGAATGGAAATCCTTATGCGGTATTTGCTTCCCACAAGAAATACAATTATTAACTTTGTCTGACATCGGTCTGAGGCAAGAAAAGTTTCCAACGGGTACTTAGCTTTTAAGAAGACTTCGGTTTCCAAATTTTTCGTAATCTCAGGAGCTGGCCGACCGGCACTTGCGAACTGCTTCTGCTTCGGGCACCACGCGGCAAGAAAGACTGGAGAAAATGGCGTCGGCTGGTTCTTTTATACCCCTGTCGCACTGACGTCAGGGAAGAAGCGACGACAACTGACGCCGGACCTAGACTTTGGAATTCGACCGACCGAGAATCCGCCTGACGGCAGGAGAACCCATCTGTTATGACTGCAGCTGTATGCACGATGAACATGGGGCAGACACACTTTCCATAAAACCATGCAGAATAGCCATGGCAAATCCTGTTCTAGACCTGGAAACAATATCCATCTTATAGTGTCTGGTAAAGGTATGAATAGATGACCATGTAGCTGCCTCCAAAAATGGAAGCTGTATCTAACCTTTAAAGAAGGACCCAGAAGAAGACACAGCTCTAGTAGTGTGTGCCTTGACTGGAAAAGGAAGACCCTTCCCATTAGCGGAGTAACAGAAGGTAATGGCTTTAGAAATCCAGGAGGAAACAGTTTGCTTGGAAACAGGGAGTCCCAGGGCTCTTGGGTGATTGGAAATAAAAAGCCTGTCTGATTTATGGATAGACTTGGTTTTGGCCAGGTAATATCTTGGCTGTCTGTGTACATCTAAAGTGTGAAGGATCCTCTCACTAGATGATTGTGGAGAAGGAAAAAAAAGGAAGGAAGGTTGATTGCCTGATTCCGTGACAGCTCATTCACCACCTTAGGCATGAACAAAGGATTGGTATGAAGGGATGCTCTACCCTGATGGAAGACTGTGAAAGAAGAGTAGGCCATGAGGGACTGAAGTTCAGAAACCCTTCTGGCTGAAGTAATAGCCACCAGGAGAATGGTTTTCCAAGTGCAATGTTAAAGGGAAGAGGTCTTAGCTGGCTCAAATGGAGCTAGAGTAAGCTTTTCAAGCACAAAGGTGAGGTCCCAATGAGGAGGAATTGGTTTCCTTGGTGGTCTAATATGCAAGACTCCTTTCAAGAAAAGCTCGACTTCCAACCTGGAAGCCAAGGGAGGAGTCAAGTGTAAACATGCTGAGATGGCAAACAGATGTACCTTGATGGAAGAGTATGGCAAACCACCTTTCTTCAGCTCACATAGGTAAGACAGGATCACTGATGGATCCACTGATAGCGGTTGGAATATGTTTTTCAGACACCAGACAGAAAACGTTTTCCATTTGGACAGATAGGATTTTCTGGCAGTGGGTTTTTTGGCCTCCTGCCGAAGCTGTAACACATCCTCATTGTAAAGGTGTCTAAAGGAGATCAAAGCCTTATCAATCACAGAGTTAGATTTAGGGTACAGATTTGAGGGTGTATTAGAGTCCCCTTGCCCTGTGTGAGAAGGTCCATCCTGTAGGGTAACTTGTGGCGATTGCCCTTGGCTAGTTAAAGAAGAAGGGGGAACCAATGCTGTTTTGGCCAAAAGGGAGTCACCAGCAAGATTTCTGGTTGTTCTTTCTGAATTTTCAGCAGAACTTTCTGGATCAGAGGAAAGGGGGAAAATGCATAGACAAGCATCCCCTTCCATGGAAAGAAAAGAGCATCTATCCTCCATGTTCCAGGGTTTGGGACCCTGGAACAGTATTTGTGAGGCTTTCTGTTCATGGGAGAGGCAAACAGATCCACCTAAGAAGTACCCCATCGATGGACCAGGCCCAGAACACATCCCTGTCCAACATCCACTCATGGGAGTAGATAATGGACCTGCTTAATGGACCTGCCAAAACATTCTGAGCTGATGCAATGTACACAGCCTGCAAGTGAAACCTGACTGAGCTGAACAATTTCCCACGCATACAGAGCCAATCTGCAAAGGAAGTAGGATTTTGTCCCTCCCTGCTTGTTGGTGTACCAGAGGACTGTGATGTTGTCTATGAACCATCGCAACAATCCTGGTCGGATTTTGTCTTTGAAGATTTTTAGCACAAAAATCAGAGCCCTCATTTCCTTGATGATGATATGCTCCTTTGACTGGAGCAGAGTCCAAACATCTCTCACGCTCCAATTCTTTAAAGTTGCACCCCAGCCCGTGTCTGACATCTGTGTACAGACCCTGGTTGGAGGGGAATGCCTGGGTTTTTTGTAACCTGTGATAACCACTATTGTAACTCCCTTGTTAAACAGGGCAAGAGTGGAACTACATTTTTATACTAGTTAAAGGTGATGTATACATAGTGGAAGAGTTAGTGACTTATTTTAACTGTACTACTCAGTACCTGACGTTTACTTATAATTTTGATGCCACCAGGATTGCGTATTTAGATGTGGATCTGAGTAAAGATAAGATTAATAAATGTTTCATAGCTAAGATCTTTAGAAAAGAAACTTACTCTAACTCATGCCTACATTTTAGTAGCTGCCATCCACTTCACCAGAAAAAGTCAGTAATCAAGGGGCAATTCATCAGGGCAGCACGCATGATATCTTTAGACGTTGACTTTGATTATGAATGTAAAAATTTACAAGATATGTTTATTAAGAGAAAGTATCCTCAAAACTTAGTATCAGAAGTGATGTGGGAGGTACAAAATAAAAGAAAAACTGGATTCTATCAACCTATTTTACTACATAGGGAAATACCAGCCCCATTGACCAGTGAAATAAATGAATCCAAGAATAATCTATCAAGGTCAATATTTGGCACACATAACTTAGTAACGATGTATAGCGTAAATGCCTGAGAAATGTATTCAATCCTGATTAAAAACTGGGATATAGTCCAAAATGACAGTATGGCGAGACAGAATCTAAAAGAACGTTCTCATACTACCTTCAAAGAAGGACCTAATCTTAAAAGTATCTTGGAGAAGAAATTGAATCTTCTCACACATAGGACAGGAACGTTTAAATGTCTCGTGGAATTTTTGTAAACACATATAGGGCAGAATTTTACCATCAGAGGGCAACAGTATAAGATAAAACACAAGTTGGACTGCCAATCTAAGCTAGTGGTATATGCAGCTATGTGCCATGGTTGCCCAGCCTTCTATATAGGCAAAATGGAAAAAAGATTAAGAGAACGGTTATACAAACACCTATATGCTATTAGTAAAACAAAACTGGAGAATGCCTTAGCAAGACACATTAAAGAACAACCACAACATTACTTTAAATTTAGAGCATTAGATTGTATTGTACCAGATGGTAGCAGAAGCCCAGAAACATTGCTATTAGAAAGACTAGAACGTCTGTGGCAATTTCGTACTGATGCATACCTATACCCTGGTCTG
>NC_056743.1:137151081-137186081 GCF_019279795.1 Protopterus annectens | reverse complement strand
CTTAATAGGCAGAAAAGCTGAAATGGCTGACAAGTCTGTTTTAATAGCAGTGAATGCAAAGCCTGAATGGAGTAGCTCATACAAATATTGGAACATCATGCAGAACCCAACATGTAATAGGTCATGACCTTTATTGCAGCATCATATGAAAAGCTCTTATACTTTGAAACATGCGATTTCCTTCTAGTAGGTTTCTCTGCCTCCTTTAGCACCTAAATCCTAAAGCATATCGTCTGAGTAAAGATCTCTGAGAGGAATCAATCACCTATCATCAACACGGTTATATACAAGGTCTTCAGGTTTGAATGAGAGAGAGAGACTCCTTATCTTCTGTTAGCAAGTTGCTAGCTTGCGCAGACCAGTCATGGGTAAGGACTGTGAACATTAGGAGATTCAGCACAGCCCTGGGGTACTCCGGTGCAAATACTCCCTGAAGTGTTGTTCCCAGCTCAGGTACTTTGTGGTCTTCCAGTCAGGAAATTGAGGATCCAGTTGCACAGCCTTTTATTTATGCCAAGGTTGATTAGCTTTTCTGTACATTGCATAGGAATCACCATATTGAAAGCAGAGTTGAAATCTATGAGCAACAGCTTGGCATAGGTTTTTCTTCTCTTCAAGATGTTCCAATGTGAAGTTAAGTGCCACTGAAATGCCATCAGCAGTTGATCTATTTGCCCAGTAGGCAAACTGCAGTTGGTCAAAGGATTGGGGTAGTACTGTAGTCAAATGCCTTTTAACCAGTCTTTTGAAGCATTTCATTACATTTGATGTAAAGGTCACCATCCTGTAATCATTTAGGCAGGTGGGATTGGCTTTTTTGGGCAGAGGGATTATGTTGGTAACTATGACGCATGCTGGCACTTTTTCCTGGACAAGTGAGGTATTGAAGATGTCTGTCAGAACTATAATGAGTTGGTCTGCACAACCTTTCAATACCTTCCCCAGAATGTTATCAGGGCCAGCAGCCTTCCTAGGGTTCGCTCTCCTCAGTTGGTTCCTTACATCCACAGCAATGAAGTTGAGTACTGCCTCATTTTGGTCATTGATAAGCTTTGCAGCCTACAGGTTGTTTTTCTCTTTAAACCTGTCATAAAATATGTTTAGATTGTCCAGAAATTCAGTGCTATCATCGCACTGAGCTGACTTGGTCTTGTAGTCAGTTCGATGTTGAATACCATGCCACAGGCATCTTGAGTCTTTCGCATCCTCAAGGCATCCTTGTACCCTCTTTCCATACTCCCTCTTAGCCTTCTTGATACCTTTTTTTAGATTAGCCCTTGCCACACTTAGACCTTTCTTATCCTTTGCCCTAAAAGCAGTGTTTCTTGCCCTCTGCAGCTTGTACACCTTGCTGTTTAGCCATGGTTTTTGGTTGGCTCTTAATTTAATATTTTTGATGTTCATTACATCCTCCACGCATTTGGATATGTAAGCCATAGTTTTCTCTGTGTATTCATCTATGTTCTCCACATTATTTGCCGTGGCTGCCTCCCTGAAGACATCCCAGCTTGTGGTACCAAAGCAGCCCGAGACTTTCCATGGCTCCTTCATGTCAGACCCTGATTTGTTTCACACTGGGCTTATCTCTGATCAAGACAGGTTTGTAAGCTGTTATTAGTTTTATGGAGATGTGATCAGATCCACCCAGGTTTGGTTGCTGTACAACTCTGTATCCCCCTTTTATGTTAGTGTACGGCTTTTCCAGATTATTTGCTCCCCTTGTGGGGAAAATCCACAATTTGGTAGTAATTGGGTAGCTCCTCCCTGAGATCTGCTTTGTTGAAGTCACTAGCTATCATAAATGCACAGTCAGAATTCTTGCATTGCACCTCACATATAGTATTATGCAGTATATTCAGTGCTTCAGTCATGCTAGCACTCGGAGGTATATATATATATATATATATATATATATATATATATATATATATTTATATATATATATATATACAGCTGCTACATAGACACCATTTAGTTCTCTGGGCACACAAAAGGGTCCGCATTTCAGTATCAGAAATTCCTCATTTTATAGAGCAATATTCATTCACAATGTTACAGTTTTTGCACTAACCGTTCACAAAAATGCACACTCCACCTCCCTTAGGAATCTAACTGTGTGTGGAAAAGCTTTCAGCTCTGAACAAAGCAAAAACATCAAGGCTTACAACACTGTCACTAATCCTGTTATTTAACAAAGTTTCTGTGAAGATTAAAAGACAGGAATTTCTCACCTTGTTTGTGGTGTTGAGCTCAAGCCTGAGAAAGTCCATCTTGTTGTCTAAAGAGCATACAGTACATTTGCTAACAGATTTGAGGGAAGAGCAGGCCTGTGAGGGTTTGTTTTAAATTTAGCAAGAATTCCAGCTCTGCAGCCTCTTTTCCTGGTTCTGTTGCATCTCTTCCTTTTCAGTCTCATCCCGACTGTTACATTATAAATATCTCTTATACTGCGATAGCTGCCCCTACTTTCATACGAATGTAATCTATCAGTAAAGGTATGTGTAAATTGCTAATTGTTGTTGTGTCTTTCGGCTTTTCCCGGTTAGGGGTCGCCACAGTGGAACTCCAGTCCGCTAATGATTGGTAGTTGATTTTTACATGCCGAGTTACCAGCCCTGACACACAACCTTCAACGAAGGTACGCCCATTCACGCATGTCTCCACGCAGAAGACGCTCTAGCTGAGAATCGAACCGGACAGCGTCTTACTGTGAGGCGACAACGCTACCGCAGCACCACCACCGCGGATATGTATAAATTGTTAATAATTATTATTTAATGTCTGTTTATGTATATAACAATGTATATTTTAAAACATTTGTAATACATTGGAGCATTCTCCCCAGACCTCTACTGAAAAGGAGTTTTTGATGAAACCCAGATGGACAAACCCGGTAAACAAAGTCAGAATAAAATAATGTTGAACGGCTGAAACGTCAAACATTATATCAATCAAAAAGGTAGAAACTCAAAACTGCAGAAAAACTCAACACACGCACACTATTGTAGAGGAGCAAGCCCCCTGCACACCCTGCTAATTATATACCAACTCCAAGACTGCATTACAGTGGGTTAAGGGGAAAATACCAGCCCCCGTTGTACTGCAATTTCGACCTGCTGTTTCAGTCTTTCTTTGCTCTGTTTAATGTTGTTTGGCATTTCTGCCATTCAGTATTACGCATATAGCCACAGGGATATGTAGACAGACATTCTTAAGGTCCAGGTTACACTCTCAGTCAAAATCTACCCAAACAGCAGAGATCTCCAAGGCAAAAATGCACTCAACCACCACAACACAACACTAATCATGAGACACATAACCCTCCTAAACAGTGTGCCCCTCAACCAAAGTCCCTAAGGCAAAACAGCATGCTGAACACACTAGTCATAGGTGACTCGATGCTGAGGCATACTGATGTCCCACTCACTAGGTTGAATAAGGAGAAAGTAACAGTCAGCTGCCTGTCAGGTGCTAGGATCTGCCACATAATGCACGGACTCAGGTCCCTCAACAACAGCTACAAATATGACTCTGTCATTGTACATGTAGGTGTGAATGACCTGAGACATACCTCCTGGGATTACATGAAAAGAGACATGGAGGAGCTCTCGGATTATGAAGCCCAGGCGGGTATGACCCTAGCCCTGAACAGCATCCTACTATCACCCAGAATGATAACACAGTACAAGCAGAAAATGACTGAATTCAACAATTGGCTAAGTTTCTGGTGTCATTCTAAGAGGATCCAGTATCTATCTGCCTGGGATGACATGATTGCCAGACCTCGATGCTTTGCCAGAGATGGCCTGCATCTGTCACCCCTGGGCTTCCGGATACTAGCCAAGGCTCTTGCCACCCCTACAGTGCCTTTTTTAGGTGATGTTCTAAAGACCAAATTATCACTGTAACAGCTACAAATAAATGCAGTCTGAGGTTCATGCTGCTCAACGCTAGAAGTCTTAATCTTAAAATGCACTCATTCTAAGCACTCTTTAAAATGGAGAACATCGACATCTGTGCTTTAACAGAGACCCGGTTTAATGCAGCAGAAAGCACCCCTGCACTACCACGCTATAATTCATTCCACACCTTTCAGCCCCAGAACTTGGACCAAAGCTCCAAAGGCGGTGGTGTTTCCATATTCATAAAGGATGTACACACCTCCAGACTGGTAGCACAACATAATGCATCAGAGATACTTCAGGTGCAGTTAACATTGATTAAGACAATGATTCAGGTTGTAGCCTGCTATAGGTCCCCAACCATATCCCAAGAATCTCACTCCATGTTCCTAAGAACCCTGGAGAATATTACAGTCCAACCTAACACTCTCATACTGGGCTGTTTCCTGGAATTCTTAATTCCAATGCCCTGTACCAGCTCATTCTTACCCCCACTAGAGGTAGCAACATCCTTTACCTGGTCATTACTAATATGGGTGACTGTTGCTCTACAGCAATAGCCATCTCCTCCCTGGTTAGATCTGACCACAAACTAATCATCTTGGAAATCCACATCCCTCCCCCCCACCCCCCACAAAGGTAACCGCCATGAAAAACTTCTCCAAAGCTAACTTTGGGCTCCTAAAAACAGAGGTGGATAACTTCACGACACCCATGCAAATGGAGAATAGTTGCATGACCACTGAATCATACACTAATGCACTATCCGAACATGTACACAAATCCATAGATCTCGCCATACCCAATAGACCAAGACGCTCTCCTCCAAAAAAGGAAGCCAATCTGGTTGTCCCCTGCCATAAACAAACTCTACAACAGGAGGAGGAAACTGATGCGGAATAAGGTGAAGTCCCAAGACTGGAAAAACTCCCTTATCAGCCTCAACAAAAAATTGAGATCCCTCATCAAATCCTCTAAAGCTAGCTATGAAAACAGAATTGCAGCAGATAGTAAAGACAACCACAAAGCCTTCTATAGTTATGTAAATAATCTACATGGCAATACCCAGATTTTCTCTGGACTACTGCACAATGGTACCTCCTATACCGAATTAACAGATATTGCCAATATACTGGCCGACAAGATTCAGTGCCAACTTTACCCCTCCCCACCAAAGGACAAATCACAATGCCAGTAGATTTACAGGAACCCAGTATTACTGCTGCACACGTTAAAACAGCATTGTCCAAGGCCAAAAATACAGCTTCTATGAGACCTGACAATATCCCTGGCTGTGTTCTACATGAACTACAGAGTAAACTGGCATCTCACCTGTGTGCCCTGTTCAACTACAGCTTCACTTCAGGCTTTGTCCCTACTGAATGGCGCACTGCTACAGTCATCCCTCTCCACAAAGGAGGAGCAACTACAGACCCTGGGAACTATCACCCTACTAGCCTGACGAGTCTGATATGCAAAGCTATAGAATGCATCATCATGGACCTGTGAAGTGTAGATCATGTCTGCTCAACTTGGTCGACTTCTTTGAGTCAGTCACCAGAGCTGTGGATGAAGGCAAGGTGGTTCATGCAGCCTACCTTGATCTGGCCAAGGCCTTTGATACCATTCCCCACTCAGGAATCAGATAAACTCACTAGGTGGGTTATAAACTGGCTTACAGATAGAACCCACAGTGTGAAAGTTGCTGACTCCAAGTCAGACTGACAACCAGTCATGAGTGGAGTCCCACATGGTTTGGTCCTGGGTCCTCTCCTGTTTGGTATCTACTTCTCTGAAGTTCAGGCCAACACAAAGGGACTCTAGCTGACAAAGTTCACAGATGATTGCAAGTTGTGAGCTATTATTAACTCCCCTCTGATATCCTACAGAAAGGCCTCACTGAGACCAACGACTGGTGTCAGAGCCATGGCCTTAAGCTCAATGCTAAAAAATGTGTAGTCATCCCCTCTGGGAAAAACCCAGTTCCTATGAATTACCACATCAATGGTAGTCCACTAAACACAGAAGGCATTATAAGAGATCTGGGAACACAGGTTGACAGCAGCCTCTCTTTTGACCACCACATTGCCACTGTTGTCATAAAGTCCTTCTATGTGGCACATCTCATTACTAAGGGTTTTGCATCCAAAATGAAAGAGGTCATGGTCTCCCTCTACTTTTCCCTCATTAGGCCAATCAAAGTACAATGCCCCATTTGGCATGTACCTCACTAGATACTTGCAACAACTGGAGAGGCCACAAAAATATCTCACAAAGAGGATCCTAGGTCTTAAATACTTGCCCTATATGGACAGACTCAAAAAACTCCAACTATTCTCTATCTCATATCACCTACTTCGAGGCCATCTCTGTTTGACTTACAAAGCCATGTCTGACCCAGCTCTGTTAGAAATGCTACATCTAAGGAAATTCCAATCCCTCCGCACCACACGCTCCAGAGACCTCAACCTCATTACCACACTCAACAGAACATGCTGGAGGGACAGGTTCATAACCCAGAGACTGCCCATGCTATGGAAAAGACTTCCCATACATGTCAAACAGAGCACCTCACTGGCCTTCTTCAAGACAAATCTTGATGAGTGAATAGGAAACAGAAAATTCACCCCAGGGATCACTCCAGTAGCTCTACTCGACAGAGGCACTGGGAACTAATGTGGCACGATGCCAGGGTAATCCTATGGGCTAGGCCTGTAAAGGCTCCAGGGCCATTAGCCTAGTACACACCTATGAACTAGAAAATGCTTGAGAGAAGAGGAGGGAAAATGTATTACAGAGGGTTAATCTCCCCCCCTCAGTTTTTTTTAAAACACACCTTAATCACTTGTGACATAGGCATATTTACATTTATACAAAAGTAATCAAACTGTAATAACAAATTAACATTTACAAGCATTATACATGACAATGCCGCGGTGGTACGGCGGTAGCATTGTTACCTCACAGCAAGAGGTTCTCCCATTCAATTCTCGGTGTGGCTTGGGAGTGCCTTTTATGTGGAGTATGCATGTCCTCCCCGCGGTTGGGTAGTGTTCGAAAGACATGCGTGCGTAAATGGGCGTGCCTTCGTTGAAGGCTGGGCATCGAGCTGGCACCTCGATGTTTGATAAAAATCTACTGCCAATCATTAATGGACCGGAGTTCCGCTGTGGCAACCCCTTACCGGGAAAAAGCCAAAAGACAAAAACATACTTCACACACACATTGCTATACATCATATAACCTAAGCAACATTACATAAATTATTCAATTCCCCACCCATTTTTTTAACAAGAAAGATTTATTAAACTATCACTTATGACATAAGCAATCATGCATTTATATAAATGAAAACAAATAACGCTGTCACAATCTTTTTTGCAAGCATTTTGCATCACAAACCATACTGACTCACTCCATTTGCAATTATACATCACTTATAATTTGCCCAATCATTTTCAGTCAAACATTACATAGCTCATTTAGGTTCTGCCTTCTTTTAAACCTCATTCCTCCTCTGTATGTATTGTTCCCACAATTCCATTTTTTCCTATGTAGTTTGTGCCTACCCTTTTCTAAAGATCTCAATTCTAGTTGTTTCATCTCTGTTACTAAATTCACTACTACAACTAGGGCCTATTTTATCTGCTCTAAACACAAAACACCCGAATCGGAATAGCGTGACACAAAGAGTCGAACATACAAAAGCGTGAAATTTAAAACCGCAAACCGTCATAGTCGGCCAACCCACCACCCACATAACACTACCTACCCAAACACAATAAAAAACACACATACATACACTAACCAAAACCCTACTTCTAACCCTAAATTAAAGCACCAAAACCCTACTGCTAACCCTACACTAACCCCACATGCACAACTATCTATGCACTATCCTTAACCCCTCCCTAACCCTAAGGTTCGAAACTACCGCACACTTCCCCTATGGAGCTATACCCAAACAAACTAAATATTCCACACACACACACTTAAAACCCTACACTAAACCTTACATACATTACCTACACAAAACCTTACATACACTACCTACCTATGCACTTACCATAACCCCTCCCTAACCCTAAGATCCGTAACTATCGCACACTTACCTTACGGAGCTATATCACAGATGGGCCAACTATGCAATTTCGATATTTCCACTTTTGTGGTTTCGTTCGTTTGATGTATTCACGGTTTGCTCTTTACGTGTCATGCTATTCAGATTTGGGTTTTTCAGCTTTCGAGCATTTAAAGTAGACCCCTACTACTAATATAGTTGGTTTAGATTTTAATTTCCCTTTTCTAGTAATTGCTTTTTCAGCAGCCATCATAATTAGACACAGGCAATGCCTTACCATGTTTAGGCAATTCTGCTTCTGTATCACAGCTCAGAAAAGTCATCTCCCTCTTAACACTAATATGCCCACCCAGCATCCCGCAGGGAATCCTTAAAGTCTGCCAACTTATTGCACTCCCAGAAAATATGTTCCTAAGTACCTCTTTCTTCCCAGTCACACCTCCAACATAATATCTTGATCTTAGCAACTTTCAAGATAATGTTTAGTTTGGATAAATTTAAGATTGTTCTCAAAAGTTCCATCTTTCCATGGAACCAATACAAGTCTGGACTGCAATTCTTTCAGTGTCTTACTGGGTGGAAGACATTCTAGCATTCCCAGAAGTGACAGATCTGGAATGATAGGTAAAATGAGATGCTGTTAATCAGAGAGGACTCAAGATATCCCTGATGGAATGGGAACAGAGTCCCACTGAAGCTTGTAGCAGTTTTCTAATATATTCAGATCCCAAGAGTCTGATGTTATGAGTCTCCAAAAGGAAAGATGCATTTTTTATGCAATTTTGTAAGATGAATTGTTGGTTGTAGAAGACCGTCAACAAGCAGTACTTCAGAAAAGCATCCTTTGAGTCATTTAAAGTTAGAGTTTGGTTTCATTAGTCATTTCTTTTCTGAAAATTTCTTACCTCTTTGCTGAAAACCCTTTTAGGGCTTATGAAGAAGGGGTTCAGATTTGGAAGGATAATTTCTTTGAAACTTAAGAATATGGGAAAGAAGCAAATGCTTAAATCCTTGCATAATGCTACCCGTTTCCTTGCATAATGCTACCTCTTTCCTCCAATTTCTTGAGGAATTGCCAAATAGGCTATCTTTTTTTCTAGTGGTTTGTCCAGTAGTTTGGTTTTCAAATCATCTGGGACAGACTAAGTCCCAGCAAAGCAGACCATCTTAGAACTGAAACAGAAGCAGCATCAGCTGCAACATACCAATATTTGACAGAATATCTTGTCACCTGAGAGGAAGGCCTGATCACATCTTGTAAGGAAGACTTTGTCTTGGAATGTGGAACAGCAGAAACCATTTTGACCATGTTTTCCAAAATGGAGATAAAGTACCTAGTCATATGTGTTTGATAGCGGATAGCCCTAAAAGGCAAGGTGGCTGATGTGTATTTTACCATACCTGTCCAATACTCTACCATTCTTATCACTATGGCTAGCATAAGTGGAATGTAGCGGTTTACATATCTTATCTGATTCCAGTGATATTACAGGATCACGTTAAGACTTAAAAAAAAGTACTTGAGAGTCTTTATAAAATATGCCTGGCTTCTTAGGTATAAAGAGGCTGGGAGTCTGGAGCCAAAAACACTTAAGAAAAGGTATCCTCTAGGGCTTCTAAACCTGGTGGTACAGCAAACAGTATATGAACCTACATGTTCTGAAGATTATAGCACATTTTTTTGTGCATTTTGAATTGGATACCTGTCTTTCTGTTATAAATGGTGCTTCTTATAAATGGTATTGCCAAAGATTAGCTCTTCATGAAGGGACTCAAAAGACAGGGTTTCACCTGCCTCTGATTCAATACCCAAAGGGGAATGCATTTGTGAGGTGTAATTAAGGCCCACAGAGAGGTCAGATGGAGAAAAGGGAAATTGGGAAGGATGACAGGTCGAGAGGTTTAAAGAAACCCTGGAAGAACTTATATTATTCTAACTTTGGGAGTTGGGGATTAGCAAAGGGATATGGAGCTGGCAATAATAGCCAAGTTGTTTACATTACAAACAGAAGGTACACAGCTTGATTTTCACGTTTGTCACTGCCTAGTTATTGGCTAAGTATGTAATAGTCTGCAAACTGATTCTCTAACACTTACCTAAGAACATATAAACTCAGTTAATAACTGCACACAGGCTGGATACAGACCCTTCTAAAGAAATAACTGGAGAAACATGTACGTGTCTCAGAGCCACTACGTTCTCTGGAGCAGGCTTCCTATCCATGTGAAGCAGAGTTCATCCCTGCACTCATACAAATGAAACTTGGATCAACAGATGGGGAACCATAAATATACCCCTAGTCTGGCACATATTTCTCTTTCAGAGACTGGAAGCTTATAAATGCTTGGCCACCTATGCACAAGTACATATACCCTCACAAAACCTTTGGGAACCAATACCTATCAATCTTTGTTGGGAAGGGAGGCTAGACTTAAAAAGACCCCTTAGGTCAATAGCCTAATATTCTGATGTGATACTATGGTATCTTAGGGAAGGTAATGGAGTAGCAGAAAAGCTGTTTTGTCTTGTGTGTGTTTCCACAGAAATTTTACGTGGAGGAGAGGAAGGCAAAACATACCAACATTTAGAGAATTTTCCCCATTCTCTCTGAGGGAATTGGTCATTTGATCACTTGGTTTGGACATGCTCAGTGCTCAGACCCTGTGCCATGTCAGCCCTCCCTTCCCAAAGAGTTCCAATCGGCAGGTAGAGATAAGACGGTGAGACGGTCTGAGGGCTAATCAACTGTTTCAATGATGACATTCAACTCAAACCCACTAAACGAAACAGGCTTCTTTGAAGACTTGGCCCATTCTTAAGATGTTTTAATTTTCTTTTTAGGCTGAAAGTGGATGTCCAAAACAGGAGCCATTTCAGCATATGCTAAAGCCTGAAATCTCTTAATTCTTAAAAACTTTATAATTTGACTTCTTATGGTTTTAAGTACAAAAGACTGACAAAAAGAACCGTCTCTATTATCATGTTCAAGAGAGAAACAAAAAAAGACACAGTATTTTGTCCAAATAATGTATTTAATAACCAGGGTCTTACACTTTTTTCCGGACATGAAAAGTGTAGTTTACCAAAAAATGTCAATAGCGAGGAAGAAGTGTCCCCAACAGGGTACTCATCTGCCAATAAATGTTTACAGCTGAAAAAGACCGTATAGTAGATAGACCATGGTACTGACAAAAGTCTTCATTCATGGAGGGAGGCAAGAAAAGTTCTGGGAATTTCTCACTTATACATCCCTTCAATAATAGAACATAGGTTTCTTGCATAATTCATAGGTCAGATGTATTGTGCAGGAGAAAGGTGACAAAGCTGGTTAAGTTTGTAAGTCAGGAATACTGCAATAATAATAATACACAAACACACAACATGCAAATATATATAGGTAATATTTTCTGAACTATTTTGGAGAAGGAAAATTAAAATGCTGTGCATCTAGGAAACAAAACACTCTGTTGAAACAGATGACAGTGAAGGTAATATGCACAATGCATCATTAATAAAGTACAGTTGTGTACACTTACCATAAATGTAGATGTTCGAGTGTATTCACAGTTGCAGTCATCACATTTGGATTATCCTGCCAGGGGTAGCCCTCGGTTGGCCCAAATACCAGAGGCTTAGTATTTCTGCGTCAGTTGCTGCCACTCCAGGACTGACGTCAGGTCATCAGTGGTATAAAATCAGGCAGCTGACACCATTACATCAGTTTTTCTTGCCCTGTCAGGAGCCCCCCAAATAGGGAGCTAGGTTATGGTGGAAGAACACCACCAGTAGAAAGTAAATACCAAAAAATAGCCTTAAGGAGAGAGAGAGAGAGAGACAAGGGGGATGGAGGGAGGGAAACCAGGACTGCAACAGTGAATACACTCGAACATCTACATTTATTTAAGTGTATACAATTGTACAATGTTCTTCATGTTTCACTGTTGCAGTCATCACATTTGGGTCGATTCCCAAAGTAGAAGAACTGGGTGGAGGCAGTCAAGAAGACTGTGGGATGGTTAGGATGCCCTGCAAGACTATGGTGGCAAAGCCTGCCCTGGATTTGGAGAAGATAGGCAGGTGGTAATGTTTGGTGAAGGTATGAACAGATGTCCATGTTTCAGCCTCCAGGATGTCCCTGGTGGGGACCCCTCTGAGAAAGGCTGCAGAGGTGGTGACTGCCCTGGTGGAATGTGTCCTGACCCTCTTTGGGGGTGGCTTCCTGCCCTGTCTATAGCAGAAATGGATGCAGTGTGCTATCCATTTGGAGATTGTTTGTTTGGATATGGCCTTGCCCTCTGCTCCTGCTGTGAAACTGACTAACAATTGATCAGTTTTTCTGAAAGATTTGGTCCTTGTCTAGATAGAATCTGAGCTGTCTCTGCACATCTAGAGAGTGCAGAATCATTTCCCCCTTATTTTGTGGGTTAGGGAAAAAGGTGGGCAAATATATGGATTGGTTGAGAGCCACACTGGACACCACTTTAGGCATGAAAGATGGGTTAGTCCTCAGTGAGACTCTGTCTGCATGGAAAATGATGAAGGGCTCTACAGCCATGAGTTCTTGTAGCTCTGATACTCTAGCTGAAGTGATGGCCAGAAGCAAGGCTGTTTTCCAAGAGATAAATTTTAACTCTGCCGAAGATGCAAGTTCAAAGGGGAGTAGGGTGAGCTTTTCCAACACAAAGTTAAGGTCCTAAGCTGGGGTAGGAGCTCTTCTGGGTGGTCTTAAGTTGTTACCCGTCTTAGGAACTGTTTGATGAGAGGGTGTGAGAAGAGAGGAGGCTCTTTGCTGTAATGAGCAGAGAATGCAGAGGCATGAATTTTAATAGAAAAGAAGGATAGACTCCTGTGTAGTAGGTCTGCCAGATAATCCAGGATGAGAGGTAGGGAGGGCTGTGGCATTCTGGCTCCCTTAGCCTGGATCCAGCTGCAAAACCTTTTCCACTTGTCAGCATAGGATTTCCTAGTGCTGGGGCGTCTGGCCTCACGTATAACATCTAGAACTCGTTTGCTTAGGCTGGCAGCTTGAGGGGTGGTCAGGGAATAAGCCAGGCTGCCAGGTTGAGGGTCTGCAATTGGGGATTCATGAATTCTCCATTCAACTGGGTCAGGAGTCTAGGGATCTGAGGTAGGTGCCATGGTGGCATGGGTGAAAGGCTGCGCAGCAGTGTGTACCAGTGTTGGTGTGGCCATTCTGGGGCAATCAGGATTGCCCTCGGTTTTTCCTCCCTTATTTTGAGCAGTACCCTTGATATGAGTGGTAGAGGGGCAAATGCATAGACCAAGAGGTTTACCCACTGGAAGGATAGAGTATCCACTTTCCAGACCTTGCTATGAGGTTTCCTGGTGCAAACTTTTCTGAGCTGATGATGGTGTAGGAGGCAAAGAGGTTGACCTTCGGGGTGCCCCATTTCTGGGTTACAAGGGTGAAGGTTCTGCGATCTTGCTGCCACTCGTGTGGGTCTTATGTTGTCTGCCAGAGTGTTTAGAGAGCCTGGCAGGAATTGTGCATCAGGTGTAGCTGCATGGCTGAGGCCATATGCCAAAGGGTCATGGTGAGCCTGCAGAGAGGATAAGTCCGAGTCCCTCCCTGCTTATTAATATACCACATCACTGTGGTGTTGTCTGTTTTGATCAGTAGAGGCCCCAGGGAGAGTAGGGGTCTGAAGGCTGTCAGGGCATGCTGAACAGCTAACATCTCTTTTTGGTCGATGTGCAGATGTATTTGATTTGGGCTCCAGTGGCCCTGAATGCACCTGCCGTTTAGGTTTGCACTCCAGGCATAGTCTGATGCATCTGTGGTGAGGGTCTGGGCAGCAAGGGGTTGTGAAAAGGGAAGTCCCTTGTTGTGGTTGCAAGCTGCTGCACACCAAGGAAAATCTTTCCTTAGACAAGGTATCATTGGTATGAGAGTTTCCATGTCTGGAGAGTGTTGACACCAAAGGCATTTTAGGTACCACTGTAGTTTCCTCATATGCAGTCTGGTATATGGAATGAGTAGGATGCAGGAAGCCATGAACCCTTGAACTTGCAGGATGTTCCTTGCGGTTAACTGGGTTCTGGTGGCTAGTTGAGAGTTGTCAGGTAGGCTTGTTTTTCTGGAGTAAGGAATGCCATCTGGGATGCTGTGTCCAGGCTTGCTCCCAGGAATACAATTTTTTGTGTGGGGACTAGTTTTGATTTTTTTCATTGATAGTATACCTCAGGGAGGTCAGTAGGTCCTTTACAAAAGTCAGGTGCTGCAACAGCTTTTCCTGACTGTCTGCCTGAATCAGGCAATCATCTAAGTAGGGGTAAATTTGAATATTTTTTGTCTGTAAAAAGCAATGGCGGGAGCCAGGCATTTTGTGAAAACTCTGGGAGCAGTGGATAAGCCAAAGGGAAGCGCAGAGAACTGAAAGTGCATTGATCCTGTCCTGAAATGTTGGTATTTCCTGCATGATTCCCTGATTGGGATGTGTAGGTAGGCCTCTTTTTGGTCTAGGGTGGCTAACCAAGCATCCTTGGAAAGCATTGGTAGAAGCTGCTAGAGGGTGAGCATTTTGAATTTTAGTATCACCGGAAAGGTGTTTAGAATGGCTAGAATGAGGATGGGGTGCCATGGGCCCTCTTTTACGGGTACCAGGAAGAGCCTAGAGTAGAAACCTTGGCCTATCTGTTCTGCAGGAACATGATGTATTGCCATCATGGAGAGCAGGGAAAGGACTTGCTTTTGGCCTCTGCCCACTGATTTGAAAAAAGATTTGGGAACTCTTTTGGGGTTGGCGGAGTGTGGGAATAAAATGTGTATCCCTGGGACACTATGTTGAGGACCCATCAGTTGTTGGTAATAGTGGCCCAGTTGCTTGCGTGGAGAGTTTTCCTCCTAGTGGTACAAGCAGGTGGGCAGAGGTAAGGGGTGGAGGTGTAAAGTCATTGCGAGTTCTTACCATAATGGGGGTGGCTTTGCACTCCCTGTTTCTGAAGAGGAGGAACTCCATTGCTTAGATCTCTGCATTCCCTGGGGCTGCTGTCTGGGGACGGGGGGTCTGCTTTCCCTGGGTCTGGGCTGAGCTGGCCTGGAGGGGGCAGGAAAGTACCAGTGCTTGGAGGGGCAATGCCTACTGAACCTCGGAGGCTGGACCTGTAAGAAGTCTTTAACTGTCTGCATAGATTTAGCTTTTTCTTCCATCATTTTTAAGACCTCTTCTGCCTTGGTGCCAAATAACTTGTCATTGCTCAATGGTACGTCCAATAATTTGGATTTGACATGGTCTGGCAAGGTCTGTTCCTTAAGCCAAGCATGCCTTCTAAGGACAGAACCAGTGACTGTTCTAGGGCGTCAAAGCCGCATTGCAAAGTGTGCTTAGTTACTTGACTTGCAGAATGCATTAGCTCTTGTAATTTTTTATTTTCTGCACAAGCAGGAAAGGGAGATATTTTTTGTTTGAGTAGTTCCATGGTATGCTGCTGATATTTCAGCATGTGGAACTGACAATTTAATGCTCTAATAGCAAGAGTAGCAGAGGTGTATGCTTTTTTTACCCCATCTGGCTGAAACTCAGGAATCCCTATCTGAGGGGATGGGATTCTTAGCTGAAGTTGCTTTAATTCCTTTAGGTCCTTGAGAGATGACTTCTGGGTCAGCAATAGGATATTTGAAAAGAAATTTGTGAAAGTCAGGGACTCTGGAATACCTCTCAGGTTTCCTGGGAGCAGGAGTCAAACTGGATTCCATAAAAACATCATCCACAACATCCAAGCCAGGAGGAATGGCCAAAGGTCTGTGGTGTGGTAAATCTAAGAATTCCCTGAGTCTCTTTTTTGACTGAGGAGTCTTGACATTTCCATTGGAAATGCTCCCTTAAAGTATGAAGGGTTCCCCCAAATGAAAAATCCTCGGGTGGAGAAGCAGAAGGAATGGATTCCTCTGCATCAGAATCCTCATAAGCAAAGAGGGGTTGCATATCTTCATATTCAGATGCATCAGAGTCATCAGATTCCTGTTCAGATAAAACTACTGGGGACAAGTCTCTTTTTCATTTGGAAGGGGTAGCCTGGCTTCCCTAATAAGCATAATAAGATCTTCCGCCATTTTAAGCATTTGAGATTGAGGCAGGGAAGCAGGTGCCTGAGCTTGGGTTGTCGGTTTTTTGGGTGTAGTTCGTACCCTGGGCCTTAGAAACTTGGTAGTTTTAGAAAGAACTGAAGACGTGAAAGAAGTCATTGGTCTGTGTCGAGTATCGGTAGTGTGAAGTACTTCCTCGGAAGCCAGTGCCTGCTCAGCGGCTCTGGACCCATCCAAGGTAGAGACATCCGCAGGATCCTTAGTCGAAGAAGAGTCTCGTGGCATACCGGACTCAGAAAGGGTCTCGGTACCAGCCTTCAAATCCACAGAAGCCGGCATGAGGGGCTGCGAAAATGCCTCACTGAGGACCAGAGAACTGTAGACGAGCTTAGTGGAAGCGTCATTGGCAGTTTTGGACCTGTGTGGTCTGTCTCTGTCTTTATCCTTACGTTTTTTCTGAAGATCGGTAGTCGGATGGCTTACCAAAGCCATATCAAAATTCGATACGGCTTACCGAAACCATATCAAAATTCGATGACAGAGTAAAAATAACCAGCTACAATAACGGCCTGATGACGTATAGTTCTGGCACTGAACAAAGCACAAAAGCGATAGCAGGTGACGTCG
Organism: Protopterus annectens; assembly: GCF_019279795.1. Lineage (NCBI taxonomy): Eukaryota > Metazoa > Chordata > Ceratodontiformes > Protopteridae > Protopterus > Protopterus annectens. Next base: position 137,169,423 of record NC_056743.1, on the reverse strand, counting down.
TCGTCTGGGCCTAAACAGGTGACGCAGTAAGAATGGAGGTCTCGGTGTGATATTTGCTTTCCACAGGCGAGACAATTGTTAACTTTTTCTGACATCGGTTAGAGCAAGAAAAAAGGATCCCCAATGGGGTACTTCACCTTAGAAGACTTCAACTTCACTTCGGAAATGAAATCTCAGGTAGCGGCCGACTGGCACTCATGCAAACTGCTTCTGCTTCAGGCTCCTTGGCAAGAAAGACTGATGTAATCACATTGGCTGCCTGATTTTATACCACTGACGACTTGATGTCCGTCCTGGAGCGACAGCTACTGACAAAGAAATACTAAGCCTCTGGTATTGGGCTGACTGAGGACTACCCCTGGCAGGATAACCTAAATGTAATGAATGCAACAATGAAACACGAAGAACATCATTTGTTTAATTTATTTACTTTGATTTGAAAGAAATCTTTTCTAAATGATATTTGCTGCTACAACTCCTCTGATGAATGTCACAAGTGTAAAATATTTAAGTCTCATAGTACTAGGAACACAGCAAGGAACTGGTTACCAAAGTGAAAAAAGTAAGAGAGAATATACAGTAACAGCAAGTCTGTATACTACAAAACAAACAAATGAAGGTAGACTTTAAATTTATAGTACTTGATACGGTATCCATTGAAGCAATTATTAATATTGAAGAACTAGGGTGGTTAGAATACTGCTGGCAAGTAAGGCTAAATGCCTGCTTTCCACCAGGACTAAACAATAGAGAAGAATTTGTCAGCTATCTGAAAAGGAAAGGGTTAAAGCACTAGGAAAATGTGTTTTTAGTAAGGTCATGTGATGTTATGTCAGATGATGGTTTTTAAGATATTTAAACATGAATTTTGCTGTTTACTTCAGTCTGAAGAAGTCTTTGTAAAGGAGTTAGAAGACGAAAGCGCTTACTAACGCTTTTATTTTGTTCTTAAAATAAAATACCAAACACTGCCTTACACAGAAAAACACTTAGACCACTCGTAAATATATAAAAATGTATAAACCAAATCCAGGATGAGTAGTCAAACGTAGCAGATCAAAATGACTGAGTGAGTCCAGAAATAATTCAACGATTTATTCCACAGTATTGTAAGACAACCATACAATACACTGTAACTAGCAGTCGATAAGCACTTTCACCCAAAAATGAGCTTCATCAGATCAAACCACTGCTACCCATGATTCCCTTATATATTGCATATTGTATAACACCCTATCAAACAATCAAATAATTAAGTAATTAAACATATAACAATAGTAAAATCTCATATACTTAAAAACACTCAATATATAGACCAAATTCATGACGACATACCCTACATGGTTATATGTTTGGTTCATATGTAATAACTACAAAGCCATATTGTCTAAAAACTCTAAAAACTCTATATATGTATGCTTTTTTAAATAATCAAAAATATATTAATATATTAAAACATGTATAAACATATATATATATATATATATAATATAATATATAAAAATGTATAAATACATAGTGTACACATTTTTATATATTATATTATATATATATATATATATGTTTATTAATATATTTTTGATTATTTAAAAAAACATACATATATAGAGTTTTTAGAGTTTTTAGAAAATATGGCTTTGTAGTTATTACATATGAACCAAACATATAACCATGTAGGGTATGTTGTCATGAATTTGGTCTATATATTGAGTGTTTTTAAGTATATGAGATTTTACTATTGTTATATGTTTAATTACTTAATTATTTGATTGTTTGATAGGGTGTTATACAATATGCAATATATAAGGGAATCATGGGTAGCAGTGGTTTGATCTGATGAAGCTCATTTTTGGGTGAAAGCGCTTATCGACTGCTAGTTACAGTGTATTGTATGGTTGTCTTACTATTTATTTTGTTCTTGTTGCATTAAACCATTTATTCATCTGGGAGCCAGTGGATATATTTTTGCTGATTTTGACTGTTTGTGCTACTTGGCTGCCGTGTGTGAAGATTTATCCAGTTGTTGCAGCTGGTTCCCTATGGATAACTTTGGTAATTTTGGCTCCAACTTTACTGCAGTAACAACAGGATGTGTACTGAATGACACACCGATGGGCTCGTTTATAACCAGCAATGAAGGAACTTCCAATAAGTTAAGTACCAGCTTATTGTCAAGTGATGAAGTGTTAAAGAACTGCTTGGCATTTCCTGATAATCCTTTTAACAACAACAATATGAATGAACAAGAAGGATATAATGAATGCTGTGTGAATCATAACGAGATGTTTTCAATGCTAGCGAAAAACCTAATACAGTTAAAGAGCCTGCAGTGGGACAATATTTACTTGAAAAGAATTTAAAAGTTCAGAGAATCCCGAAGGGACTCAGAATTTTAAAATTGAAAGCAGGTAAAAATCTACCAAAAGAGTTGATAGATAAATGGTTACAAATAAACCAGACAGCGGGTATTCAATATATGGAATTGCTACACAGTTATAATAGCGCTAAGATGAAAGAACTAACTGAAAATGTTCGGGCAATTTTTAATATGTTAAAAGGACCAGGAGAAAAAGAAAATAATGCTGGAACTACAAATATGAGTGGATTACAAACACAGTCGAGTTTACAAGGAGGAAATACAGTAATTATTAATGAAAACGGAGGCCAGGAGAAAGCGGTGGTGAGCACATCTAAACAATTTACTTATTCTAACAAAAATCAAGTTGTGGAAGTTTACCAAAGGGTGAATGGTGAAAATAGATCATGGGCCCAAGTGACTGCAAGTAATGCAAATGGAAATACAAATGCCAATAATTATAAGAAGCCAACAAAAAACAATGTTGTGAAGAAAGGGCTGAAGTGGAAGAACTGGAACCAAAGGAATGCATACCGGAGAACATGGGTACTGAAAACTTTATTATTATTAATTTGTCCAGCTATACATTAAATAATGAAGAATGTAAGGTGCTGAGTAGAGGCTGGAATTTTGCACCAGCCCAAAGAGCTCACAAATTACGAACTATCAATGATCTCAGAGACTATGTGAGACTTTTAAATTTTGATACATTGTTTAATAGAAATGACAATGCTGAAAGTAATGCTGTCTGTTATAGAGCTAGTAGTTTTAATCTACCCTTGCATAAGGATTTAGAAATGTTCTTAAATATTTGCGAAATGCAAATTATTAAAATTTTAGATAGAAAAGCTGAATTTAAATTTTATAATTTAACTAGACATGAAAAAGTAGTGTTTGATAATATGATGAACAACATTTTATTTTTTTAAAGCTGACAAAGGAGGATCACTTGTATTAGATAGAAGAAATGTATATGAAGCTAAGATGAAATTGCTGTTAACAGATAAGTATTACAAAAAGATAACCATGCAAGATGTGAAAAGAGGGTACAGATTTATTGACTCATACAGAAGAATGGTATAATGCTGGTAGAATAGATGAAATAATAAGGAAGAGTCTAGCAAATACCAACCCTAAAATAAGTAAAATGTATGGAATACCCAAAGTTCATAAGGACCTGGAAGAACCACCACTTAGGCCAACAGTGACTAGTAAGAAGAGAAAAACAGAAGGTATGTCTGTATTTGTAGATAAGTTCTTACAAAAAAATATCCCACATACCTCTACGTATATTAGAGACAGTTTCAATTTGCTGGAAAAAATTGAGAAAATAGCAGTAAATGAAAATGATTTGCTTGTAACACTTCATATTAAATCCTTGTACAAATTTATGCATGGATGTGAAACCATTCATGTGTTACAAAGCAAATATAAAAATAGCATAAAAATGTTTTTTTAGATTTATTGATGATGTACTATTAATATGGAGAGGTACGTATGAGGAACTAGAAGAATTCTTGGTATATGTAAACAATGTGTGCACATACTTAAAATTTACTCATCATATTCGCGATAAAGAAATCACTTTTTTGGATTTGCTTTTGTATAAAAAGAACAACAAATTAGTATCTAGAATTTATAAAAAGGGGGTGCAGAACAATATGTATCTGCACTTCTCTAGTATGCATCCTAAAAACACTAAGCTAAATATAATAAAGGTGCAACTGTCTAGAATAAGTCGGCTTACAGTGAAGATGAGTTTTTAGAAGAAGCTAGTTCCTTTTGTAATAGAGTTAGAAAACGAGGATTCCCAGAATATGAAGTAAATAAATTATTAGAAGAAAGAATAGAGATGAGGGGAAAATACCGGATAGAAAAGAAAAAATCCCTTATAAAAGAAAAACCTCTATGGCCATTCAAAACAGCATAGATTCATTAGCTATAAAAAATGTGAAAAGAAAAAACTGGGGACTACTAAGGATAAATAATGATGCAGTTAGAAAAGTAGGTGATAATCCTCTAGTCGTACAATGAAAAGGAAAAAACTTTAAAAATTATTTTCAGGGAAAACTGAATAAGCCAAATGAAAGAAGTAACAGAAAATGTGGGATGATTAAATGTTATAATTGTAATATGTGCACTTACATTTTTACGGAAGGAAATTAAATAGAAATAGGGGGTATAAAAGTTAAAATTTCAGGACAATTTAGTTGCAAGTCTAAAAATGTTGTTTACTTATGTTTCTGTAGTCAATGCAAATCCTATTATGTTGGAAGTACCACTAATTAAATAGAAGGATATATGAGCATAAATATGCCATTCAGTCCGGTGATGAGAGGAATGCATTATGTAAACACTATAAAACAAATTTAATGTTGACTTTAAATTTATAGTACTTGATACGGTATCCACTGAAGCAAATATTATTAATATTGAAGAAGAATTAGGGTGGTTAGAATACTGCTGGCAAGTAAGGCTAAATACCTGCTTCCCACCGGAACTAAATGGAGAAGAATTTGTCAGCTATCTGAAAAGGAAAAGGTTAAAGCACTAGGAAAATGTGTTTCTAGTAAGCTCATGTGATGTTATGTCAGGTGATGGTTTTTACGATATTTAAACATGAAATTTTGCTGTTTACTTCAGTCTGAAGAAGTTTATGTAAAGGAGTTAGAAGATGAAAGTGCTTAGTGAAGCTTTTATTTTGTTCTTGTTGCATTAAACCATTTATTCATCTGGGAGCCTGTGGATATAGCTTTTCTCCTCGGCAAGAAAGACAGATGTAATGGCGTCGGCTGCCTGATTTTATACCACTGATGACCTGATGTCAGTCTTGGAGTGACAGCAACTGACACAGAAATACTAATCCTCTGGTATTGGGCCGACTGAGGGCTACCCCTGGCAGGATAACCCAAATGTGATGACTGCAACAGTGAAACCCGAAGAACATCATTTGTTTAATTTATTTACTTTGATTTGAAAGAAATCTTTCCTAAATGATATTTGCTGTTACAACTCATCTGATGAATGTCACAAGTGTAAAATATTTAAGTCTCCTAGTACTAGGAACACAGCCGTGGGTTTTCTCTGGGTGCTCCGGTTTCCTCTCACATCCCAAAGACATGCGGTAAGTGAATTGGTCACTCTAAATTGGCCCTAGGTGTGAGTGTGAGCATGTGTGTGCTTTCTGTGGAAGGCTGGGTGCTGGGCTAGCAACTCGACACCGTAAAACTCCACTGCCAGTCATGAGCTGACAGATGATCCGCTGTGGTGACCCCTAACCGAGAAAAAACAAAAGAAGTACTAGGAACACAGCAAGGAACTGGTCACCAAAGTGAAAAAAGTAAGAAAATATACAGTAACAGCAAGTCTGTATACAAGTTTGACTGTGATGGAAGGCAGTGCGAGCACACCTACTTACCTCTGAAAGAAATGACAGTGCTAGGCAACACTTCCCCATAAACATGTGATAAACTACTACACTCCACCACTAGAAATTCCTCCAAAAGGCTGACTTCACTAATGTCTCAATTTGTAAACAGAGTTACACAAGGACACCTGTGGGAATTCATGTGGTGCGGCTTCATAACAGATGCATTTTCTAAAGGTTGGACAAAATTTTGATAGAGGGTCAATTTGCAGCCGTCTGTTGAAATGCAAACACAAAAACATAATGCTAACAAACCGAGCAAAAAAGTACTTCATTGATTACTTCATAGTCTGCTCCTCAGCATGAGATGGCATGTTAAAATTTGTAGTGGTAGGAAGCATGGTGGTGTGGGCTGACTGGTGTGTTTACAATAGAATAGTTTGTACAACATTAAGGAGTAAAAGTGGATTTTCTTTTAAACAAAAATTAATTTTGAGATAACCATGGAGAGAAGATGAAACGAGCAGTCTTCTCCTATGCCAGTCACTGAACAAGCTGAAACAGCAACATCATCATCATCAGCCCCCATTTTTCTACATGTGGTTGGGGTATTGTCCTAACTGCCGCCAACTCTCTCAATTCAGTGCCACACTTCTGCCTTCTTCAACAGTCATGCCTGAATGTCGCAGATCTTCTTTCACACAATCCATCCACCTCTTTGCTGGACGTCCTCACTTCCTCTTACCTTCTTCCTGTCTGTCCCAAATCTCCCTCACCAGATTGCCTTCTCCTTTTCTACACATGTGCCCAAACCACCACAACCTGTTCTCTTTGATCTTTTCTGCAATTGGAGCTACTTTGGCTTCTGCTCTTATGTCCTCATTACATCTGCCCCACAGCGTGCATCTTAATGCCCTTCTCAGGCACTTCATTTCCATCACCTCTAGCTTCCTCATCTGCTCTGCCTTTACTGCCCAGGTTTCTGTACATACAGCAGTACTGGCCGCACCACTGTCTTGTACACCTTACTTTTCAACTTCTTTGGCATTCTTCTGTCATAGACTGCACCTCATACTCTGTCACTTGGCAGCAGCTCCTCTGAAACAGCAACAGTGGCGCCTTAATACAACCGACGGATGGATGAGGAGGAAAAATTATATGGATTTTACAGAAAGTGTATGCATTAACCATAAAAAAAAAAAAAAAAGGACGGGATTCTTTATTTCTTCAGGTGCTGCTGCTAGGCTATAAAACCAGCAATGTCTTCTACTGGAAAATGTAATCGAATAATGCAGACCTCCATTGTTATTGATGGTGTAGAGAAAACTACTCGCACAGTTACCTATTTTAAACAGTAAAAGAGGATTCTCTACTAAAGCAGGATAAAGCCCTACCTAAGCCCCTAACAGGGTCAAGAGGTGGGGAAGGTATTAGTGGAAAGCAAGGGACTAACAGTTCCTTGTTTATTGTACGCAAGTTTTGGCTGGAAGTTTACTCAGTGCAGTGTAAGATCAGGATCTGCATTAATAAAAATAATATAGCAAAGTAAAAATGCACTTGTGGGTCCAACATAGACATCCATCAGAGTTCATGCCAAAACAGTATGGATGTGGGTGCAGATCTGTCCTCCTCATAAGTACAAACCACAAAATTGTGTGTGACAGTACTTTCAAAAGTTAATTTTCCTGAGTTTTTGCACTTAACCTGAGGAGTAGTAACTCAGGAGTTGCCACATATTGAGTAAGTGGATAAGGTGAGGGTGCAGCCCCTGTAAAAACACAGTAAAAGAGTGACTGTCAAACTAATTCATGTTTTCACTTTTGTCATTCACAACTGCTATTGGCTGCCTGCACAGGTTTTTAATTGCAATGCATTTTGCTGACTCGGGTTCAAGTTTCGGGGCAGGACAATGGAGAAGGTAGCAATGAAGGAAAGTGAAAGGCCCAGCGGCTGCTTACCTATCACAACTGGGGAGCGCTGCTCTTCAATCTGAACCCGAATATTAAGTGCAAGCAGGAGTGCCCCACCTCTGCACTTAAAAGAAAACCATAACTTCTTTTCAGAAGTCAGAGGAACAAGAGAGAGTTTGCGATAAAAAGATAACTGTATGGATTTGAGAAGGCAGTTGGGACAAGAAGATGGGGAAGGTTTCTGCATTGTGCTGTTACAGAATGAAGGAACAGACACTTGTGCAATCTGTCATCCATTTCTCTACACAAAACACACATACCACGCACTGTCGTGGACCAACATTACGTAAATGAACAGAATCAGCCATTTGTAAACAGAACACACAGTTCAGTAGCCAATGAGTGCTTTTGCCTAATCATCAACTGTATCATAGCAACACACCCACAGCAGACACAAAATAAGATGTTACATTGTTGCAATTTTTGTCACTGATAGGATACCGTTCTGGCGTAGGTGGATTGTCTGCAGTATGGAAGATACTTAATGCATTGATTTACATGTGATAGCACTTCCATTGGCACACTGAGTTACTTCATAAAAGATACTTCAGAAGGTGAAAGATGACAGAGATAAAGGTTTCAGAAGATGCTAAATGACAGACATAAAATGGCCTTTAGCTCAATGGAACGGCCCACTCGACAAATGCTATAAATAAACACAGCAGGTCTAATAAATTTCAAGGAAGGATGGCAAATATCGTAGCTTTGTGAAATAAAATGAAAAGAAGTCAGTTCTGTTCAGCAGCAAAACTTGAACAATAAAATCCATAACATTACGACAAGAATTCACTACTTCGTAATAATCAGGAGATGCACTGTATTCCATCTAAGCACAAGTCTTTATAGAAAATAAGCAAAGGTCAAACAAGCTGAAGTATACAGACTCCAAAACCTACATCTTTACAGACCAAGAGCCGTTAACTAAATCTTTCAAAGTACTAACAACCAAACTATTTATGCATATTAGCTATCTATTTACACTCTCTCTATTGGCAAGTGGCCATGTAGGCTTACCTGGTAGACCTAAAAGGATAAAATGTACAAAGAATACAAGATGCCAACCACAAGCAGTCAATTACAAAAATCAGTGAAAAGTTTACATACATGTGTACAAATACAGAGAGATGCCAAACATTAAGGAAACATAATAGTTTCTTATTATTTCAGAGGTCTTTTCATGTCATGAACACTGCCCACAGATGAGAAGACAAAGATGTTAACTAAGACACTGGTAAAACACAGGCTCAAAAATCCAGCCCTGAACTCTATTTGCTTGAAATACGCAGTATGCGAAGATTGATTTCTTAGAGATCAAGATAGCCTTGGCTACATTTCCCTCCTGGGTTGCCAAAAAGGCTCTGTAAAACAATGGATCAAATAAATGTCTCTTTTAAGTCAAACACTTTGAACTTAACATCAAATGTTTTTTGAAGAAACATTTTAAGTACGTTTTAAAAACAGACCACTATGGACTGTTATTAGAAATTCATTTCACTTTATCTTGCCAAGAATGAAAATCTCACCAGCAAAAAATGAATAAAGAATGTTGTATTTTAATAATTTAGGCCGTAACAGGAGATCACGCAATGTTATATATATTAAATGTAACAGTCAAAATGATTAAAGTATTTTTCCATGAACCAGTATTTCTGTGTCATCTTTTAGAACACTCTGCCTACTTTCAGCCAAGCACAAAATAATAACTGCATACTTCTGTACCATCTCAGCCATTTGAAGGTTATGCTTCTTTCTAATTAGCATGGCATATTGAACACCTGGCAATTTACGTGAAACTGTTATTAAAGTACACCAACACAGAGGTTTATGACTGAAGACCTGAATATAATTCATTGCAAATCACAAGCTATTAGTTACTCCAAGTGCCTTACTATTTGTTTTATTTATTTATGTTTTTTGACCTGGTTTGTCCTACTAGGCTAGTAGCTATACCTCTCAACTGTACAGATTTTCACAGAATGTCCAGATTTTTGTCTTATATTTTTGGTCCATTTTTCATAAAATTGTGTCTTTCTGGCAATTTAGTGCAAATCATTAAAGACTGAAGTTAGAAAATAATGACAGACATTTCAGTTTTAACTTCATACCCTTCAGAAAATTCATGCTAATTCAAAACCTGTTAATCTATCAACTTTCTAAGTTTGTAAGAACAATATTTAAAAATTGTCCCTATTTGTACCACTTTTTCATGGCTTTGTCCAGACTGCCTACTCTAAGAGGTTGAGAGGTATATGCTAGTAGCCTCACTTCAGGGGAGACCTGCAGTAGTATTTATACTACTAGTGGAAATTTTGCCAGTGCATCTGAGAACTTCCCCTACTTAATTCAGCTGCTAGATGGCACCGGAGGACTCATACAGCAGGAATAGGCATACAGCCCTAAGGGAAGCAGCATCACGGAGGAGGTAAATAAAGTAATGGAGCATTTATAGGTGGAAAGAGAGAATTTGGGGGGGGGGGGGACTTTGCTCGATCTGGAGTTTCAGAGTATAAACAAATGAGCAGCATTTTGTTGTCTCCTTGGAAAAAGAAGAGAGTGAGTCTGTGGGAGAGGGGTGGATAACACATCTGGTGTCAGGAGGGCTTGCAGATGACGTTTTGTTAAATATATTTGAGCAGGATGATCCAGGTGACAGTTCTGCTGTTTCATGGGATGAAATCGCTGATAACATTTGCAGAAATCCGAATGATGTGGAAAAGCAACCACATGAAATGGCAACAGAGAATGCAGCAGTGAAAGCGTATTCAGCAGCGATAGAAAGTAAAAGAAAGCAGCAACAAACTAAGAAGGGGTCTGGTTTTGTGGCAGCAGATAATGGAGTAACTAAAACATATGCAGCACTGACAGCACGCAAGAAAAGAGAGCAGCAACAAGCTAAGTAAAACTGTTTTAAAAGGAGGAGAAGAGCAACAGAGAATAAGAACAAAAAGATACTGTAATAGACACACATTATGTATAGAACAATTTTTCTGGGTTTTAAACTTGAGAAATTTGATCTTTTATACACATTGTGACAAACGTTTTGTGACTTAACATTTGAAACTCAAGTGACTGATGAAATTTCTGGAAATGTGTAACAAAAAGAAGGATATTTATCTGTGGAACAATTATTTGTTTTCTGGTGGCAACTTAAATGTTAAAAAAGTTACTTTGCAGTTTAGAACTGATGAACTGGAGGAAGGCGATGTTAAAAAAATGCATGCAGGGTCTGTATGAAACTGTTGATAATAATGTGACAGTCTGAGATCAGAGAAGCTTATAGTATGGAGGGTGGAGGTTGAAAAAAGTTAACAAGTGAGAACATCTTGCCAAGTGTTATTTTTGAGGCTGATCATAGATGGACATTAAGATATGCTGGCCAGCCTAAATCACGTTTCTTTTGTGGGAACTTTTCTTGTTTAATTAATGATTGTGACAAGGTACAATGTAACCAGTGTGGGAAAAAAGGACATATTAAAAGAAGGTATGTGCCTAAATGCCGGCTGTGAAAAAAAAGGGGGGACGCTTTCTGATGGATTGCCAAGAGCAAACAGTAAATAATGAAAAAGAACAGGAAAGGGAAGAAAACATACACAAGGAAGGGAAGTGGTGAAAACATCCAAGAGAAACGACAAGGGACTGGGGGAGGGTGAACTAGGTAAAGAAGAAGAAAAAAATACATACAGGAAAAAGAGGGAGAGTGCACGCAGGAAGAGAGGTCAGGAGAAGGGACTGATACAAATACTTATTTTTTTGAAATTCTAGTAAGTGAAAAATCTGATTTTAAGGCTCAAGTATTGTTTCTACATAAACTCAGGAAAAAATATTCAGCATGGGAAAGAGTAAAAATAAGAAAACAATAAAGGAAAAAAATATTTTCCTTAAACTTAAAAAGGAAAAGCAACAATGTTAAAGTACGTTCAGTAAATATGAACAGTATTATTACCACTGTATAAAAGATAGGGATATTGAAATGGCATGCTAACTGTGATGTGGATGTTATTCTATTACAAGATACAAGATTCATGACAAGCAAAGAAAGGCTACAAAGAGAAAAACAACTTCTTCTTTCGGCTGTTCCCATTAAGGGTCACCACAGTGGATCACCTGTTTCCATTTCTTCCTGTCCTCTGCATCTTGCTCTGCCACACAAAACACCTGCATGTCCTCTCTCACCACATCCATAAACCTGATCTTAAGCCTTCCTCTTTTCCTCTTACCTGGCAGCTCCATCCTTAGCATCCTTTTCCCAATATAACCCAGCATCCCTCCTCAGCACATGTCCAAACCAATGCAATCTCACCTCTCTGGCATTGTCTCCAAACCGTCCAACCTGAGCGGACCCTCTAATATACTTATTCCTAATCCTGTCCATTCTCATCACACCCAGCGCAAATCTTAACACCATTAACTCTGCCACCTCCAGTTCTGACTCCTACCTTTTTGTCAATGCCACCGTCTCCAACCCATATAACATAGCTGGTCTCACTACCATCTTGTAGACCTTCCTTTTCACTCTTACTGGTACCCGTCTGTCACAAATCACTCCTGACACTCTTTGCCACTCCCTCCACCCTGCCTATACTCTCTTTCTTCACCTTACTTCCGCACTCACCATTACACTGAACTGCTGTTCCCAAGTATTTAAAGTCCTTCACCAACTCTACTCCCTGTAACCTCTCCATTCCTCTATTCTGCCTCTCATTCACATACATATATTCTTAGCCCTGCTGACCTTCATTCCTCTCCTCTCTAGAACATATCTCCTCCTCAACCTGTTTCCTACATTTACTACAGATCACAATGTCATCTGCAAACATCATAGTCCATGGGAACTCCTGTCTGATACAATATGGAACTTGGGAAGTGAACACTAGAGTGCCTGTGTTATGCAACAAAACAGTGAAAATACTAAATGTCATGTTGTTATTGTTGAGAAGGTTAAATGTTGTGAATGTGTGGTGGATAGAACATGTTTATGAATTAGAGCACTACATGCAGGTATAACTACCAAGGAAAGACAGAATCTGTTTCATCAATTATTAGACTGCTTTATGGCCACGGTGGTGCAGCGGTTAGTGTTGCCGCCTCACAACAAGAGGTTCTCCCATTCGATTCTCGGCTGGGGTGCCTTCTGTGTGGAGTCTGCATGTCCTCCCTGCGGTTGAGTAACGTTTAAAGGCATACAGGTAGTTGTGTGCGTGAATGGGTGTGCCTTCTTTGAAGGTTGGGTGTCGGGTTAGCAATCTGGCACTATAAAAATCCACTGCCAATCATTAGTGGATCAGATACCACTGTGGTGACCCCTAACCGGGAAAAGCCGAAAGAGTTTTAGTGGTTAACAAGAAAATTGAAATTGCAGGGGACCATAACTGGGATTTATGGTGAAAATGCAAAAACAAACAAAGGAAAGATGTTAAAAAAATACAGGAAGTGATAAAATGTGTTAAATTAACTGTATGAAACAAATGCCAATGTACTTATAGAAGGGAGGCACTTTGATCTGAAACAGATTATTTTGTATTATCAGAAAGCTTGGGGTAGCAGATGGTGATACAGCTGTGGCAGGTTTTTCAGACCATTTAGCAATATGGATGGAGGAGATGGAAGAAAGAGTATTTTAAAATAGGAAAGAAAATAAAAAGAATAAATGAGAAATTATGGGATGAAACTGGACAGTGGGAAGTATTGCAGTTATGGAAGGATCATACAAGCAGAAAGGACTTCTATAAAAACTGGTCTGAATGGTGGATTGAATTTAAAAAGTATAAAAACATTTTTTTTTCCAGTGGCAGAATGACATAAGAAAGGAAGAGAAAACAAAGTATTGTTAAAAGTATACAAATGTTTTATGGAATAATACAGGAGAGCATTATGATGTGGAAAAAGAAATACGTACAAGAAATCAAGAAAGTAATTAAGGCATTACTGTTTAGCCAGATATATTATTTACAATGGAGAAGGGTGGAGGAATCTGCATATTTGGTTAAAATAATAATGGAGAATATTAATATAATGAGGAAAATTAAAAATTCAAAAGGAGAGGGAAAAAGAACACAAGCAAATTATGAGTATTGTAGTTCAACATTTGCAAGATATGTATAAGAGTAAAAAAGAAGAGAGAATGGAAAATTTTAAAAATCCATAAAGAGTTGATGAAGAATTTGAAAGAGAGATTACTATTAGTGAAGTAGATGAAGTACTTACGAAGGTAAATATTGATTCAGTATCAGGACTAGATGGAAAAGAGTACGTAATGTTCATGAAATTAATGGATTGGCAGAGATAGTATTTTGTAAACGTACTGAATGAATGGTTGAAGGAAGGGTTGGTTTATGAAGGGTTATGTAGGGGGATATTAAAGTTTATATCCCAGAAAGATGAGAAGAATGAAATAAAAAATAATTGGAGACCCACCACATTAAATAAGACAGAGTACATTTGTAGGAGAATAACTCACAGGAGACTGGAAGGAAGGAGAACTGATATTATGTTAGAAAGTATATATGGTATAAAAGGGAAGGGATGCCAACAATTGTTACTGATTCTGACAGATTGTGGATGACATTATAAGTAAAGGGGAGGATGTAAAACATATGGACAGTAATAATAGCAAGGCATATGATACAGTAGAACATGATGCTTTGTGGGATGTTATGGGGAAGTGTAGAATAGTTATTAGAATTAGGACAGTGTGCATGTCAGCGTATCAAAATAATAGAGCGAGAGTGTTAGAGAACAGGTGGCTGAGTAAAGAAATATGCATGAAGTGTGGTATAAGAAAATGATGTCCCATTAGTGGAAAAATATTGTTTGCACTGGTAATGAATGCAACAGTGAGCGAAGTAGCTTATAAAGTAAAAGATTCGAGATAGGTGGTTGCAATTCCATTAGTTTTGACATATGCAGATGATACAGTGGTAGTTGCTAAGAAGAAAATATGGATGAGGGAAGTTTTGATTTGTCTGAATGGATATGTATTCTAGGTCATTCCCATTTCCTTTAAAGATGAAAGTAAGGATTTGGGTGATGTGGTGAAAATCGGGGAGGGGGTGTATTTTTCCATTCATAAAGTATCTTTGGTAGGAATATAATTTGGGGAAAATTATATAATTATGATGCAAAGAGAATGTTTGATAAAATAAATGAACTGTGTCTTCTGTGGAGGACATATATAGATTAGCATTCAGGAAAAGGCTTATCTGGTGAATTCTGTATTAATGGGAAAATAGCATATATGTCAAATATTTACATGGTCCCAAAAAATATGAAAATTAAATTATGCAATTGTTTTTTCTTTCATATGGGTTTCAAGATTAAACTCAGTGAAAAGTAGTGTGTTGTATATGAGTGAAGATGAAAGGGGATTGGGGTTACTAAATCCAGTTGTTAATTCTGCTTCTTTAAACTTGTACAGAGTATTAACGTGGGTAAATGTAGAGAATGAGAAATCAATTGTGAGAATATTTAAATACAAGTACAAAATGGTCTGGGAAATGATGAGAATAAAAAAAAAAGAACTAGAATATGAAAACGAAAAAACTAAAAACTACCAAGACAATATTAACAAGGAAAATGAAAACTGATGATCTAGAGTAGGGCAGACGGATGTAATATAACACTACGATGAAACAATATTATGTAAATCCATGAGAACACTTATCACAACAAATTATTAAAGCCATTAAGGTAAGGAAAAAGTGGCATGCCAAGACAGTAGAATGTCAGGATTTCAAATGGAGACTGGTAATAAATAAGTTACCAGTAAAGGGGAATATGCCAAATAAAAAGAAATATGAATAGGAGTGTTTATTTTTATGGGGAGGAAGAGGCAACATACCATTTTTTCTGAAACGTAAATGAGTGGTGAAACTGGAAAAAGTGCCAAGACTTTTTTTTGAGAATATTAAGGACAAATAATACAGATACGAATACCATTAGGTATGGATATTATAAGAAGAAGAATGAATATGTGAGCAAGATAGAGAATAATTTATTTTATGTAATATGGGTTATTTGGAAAGAAATATTAAATGAAATTTAGCTTAATTGGAAATGGATTTTGTCAGATATTTAGCAAAAATTAGATTATGGTTGTAGAAGGAGGAGTGTGGGTCATATGGGTCAATTAATAACAATGAGGATGTTAAAAGAGTAAAAAAATAGAAATGTGTACATATATATATATATATATATATATATGTGTGTGTGTGTGTGTGTGTGTGTGTGTGCTTGTAAATATGTACATTTTGTAAATGTGTAGATAATGTTTTTATGTTGCGTTAAATAAAGGACCCCTACTCTTTTCAAAAGGTGCCACGGGATCTTTTACGTCCACATGACCTACCACCAATCAAGCAGATGGAGCCTCAGTTTAACTTCTCATCCCAAGGACAGCACACTCAGGACTGCAGCACTCCCCTATGCTGCACTGCAGTATCAGCAAACAATCTATGTGCTGTGGGAATAGAACTCACAGCCTTCTAAACAAAGGCAAGTGTGATACTTGCTGCACCACTGACACTTACTAGTTAAGAAGATTACAGTTGAAAACCTGTACATAATTCTTTGCAATACATACGGACATTTAGTTACCCCAAATGTCTTACTAGTCAAAATAAAGGTGCACTACTCTTCTGGCTACTATTTCTGTGACAGTGTGAAGTATGTTACAGGTTTCAAACAAACCTGGAAGCTCACCAATCTATTTTTGTGGTTACCATCCAATGTGTGGTAATACAAGGTCTGCCTAGAAAAAAAAAGCAAAAAATGCATCACAAGAGCCTCATTATAACAAGTTTGTAGCAAACATAGTGCTGTAATTATGCTTCAAACTTAGAAGTAAACTTCAAGCTCCAAACACACTTTTCCAGTCTAGAAATATTGTCCCAGTTATACAACCATTACCTATATTTCCATACATCAGAATAGAGAGAATGTATATGGCTACTATAATGCCATATGCATTTAGGCAGAATCTGTGCTGCTGGTTGTTCAGTGTATAATAGTTCAGAATGTAATCTAAAACCTAACTTTGAAAACTTCTCTTGCACTTTAGTCAGTGAATAACAATTTGTAATTGCACAGAAGTCACCAATGTTTGCTGGCAAATAAATCTTTACATGGAGCATTATTAAAGCAGGGTAAAAAGCTATATGGTAATGATTTTGTTGACAGTCTTTGATAAAATCTTGATACCCTGAACAAAACAAGTAAATAAGTCCTATGTTGTCGATCCCACTATATAACAAGAGCAAAACATCTACCAGAAATACAGCCTCTGCCTTTAATTAAAATATAAAATGTTCAAATGGTCTTAAAATAAAACAATAAAATGTTTAATTATTGTTTCTATCACTATGTTTAGTTTTGCATAGAAACATATCAGAATATTTAGATGTGTTTATATTTCTGATCACCAAGGTAATTTTTCTGGCTGTTAGACACATCCCAGCAATGTTTCATTCTAGCTTTTCCCTGACACTTGCAGTAACTGAGTATGGTATTCAGAAACATTTGTGCTTGGCAGTAAGGGCTCACTGTGTCAAAGCACAACCACAAACACCCATTGCTGTTAATGATTATAGAATGTTTGTCAAATAAAAATTTGCATCTTAGTGCAAACTGTTTATACTTAGTAACAGCTTTTGGTAAAACAGCTGAATTTGTAAATGATATATGTTGTGCTAAAGGGTTGGGAGGGTGGCCTAATGGTTAATGTGCTTGCCTTACAAACACAAGGTGCAGGGTTTGAGTCTCGCAAAGGATAATTGGCTAGGCTTAAATTGGCTCGCAAGGGCAGTTAGCTTAGTACTAACCTATGAATCTAAAGAGGCATGCTTTTCCAGAGAATGGTCCAACCTTTAACTAGATACAACCTATTAAAAAAGCTTTTTATTACATATATGGGGATTTCCCCCTTATAACCTTACTTAAATTAATGTACTAACTCCTCAGCCACACAGCCACAAATGAAAACTTTGGAAACACCACTCACAACAAATTCTTATTCCCTGCATTAAACCAAATCTCAGCAATTTTAACTAAATGCATGTATGTGGACTCTGTTTCTGTATAGCGCCATGCTGTTTTTTTAAAGATAAGTCCAAAGTACTTTTCTGACTTAAAGGGGAGACTCAAGGACTTTTCTGCAGTTTGGTAGAGGGAGGTGGAGAGTCTCTGTAATAAACTCCAAGAGCATATGTTCTAAGTCAATCTGTTACAGCCCATTAAATATTTCAAACAGCAGGATACTTGCCACAAGTCCCATTCACTTTAACACTTAGCAATATATTACTGGATGCAGGGGCATATCAGAAAAAAAAGAGTTATTTTGAACTGATGAAGTACAAGGCAGATATTTTAATGTTTCAAAACACAACGTAGAGGGGCTGCATAATTTCAGTAGGAGTTACATCAGCGAGGCGATGAAGCTAACCACTACAGCATACTGAGTGGCTATCCAGTGGCAATTCATTTTTAAGACTTAACCAAAAAAGGACAAGTGATTTTTAAATTTATAGACAATCCTGATGTATATATATATATTGCAATTAACACACCGGTGGTAAAAACAAATAAATAAAGATTACATTTTTTCCCCGAACAGACCCATTCAAACTGCCCCCTACATGTTATAGCATTATCATTAT
>NC_056743.1:137123581-137146081 GCF_019279795.1 Protopterus annectens | reverse complement strand
GTCCGGTTACAGAGTTGCTGTATCCAGGATTGTTAGTAAGCTTCTGAGTCCCCAAGCCTTTCTGTGTTGGAGGAAAGCCTTCTAGCTTATCAGTGGGAATGGTAAGCACTAGGTAGACTATCCCCCATGGGAAGAGTGAGTTTTGGCCCAGAAATTGTAGTTTATTTGGCCGTTTGGGCAGTTTTCCATCTCTTTCAACTTGCTGGCTTAAAAGCCTACGTTTGTACTTGTTCCCCATCTTTCCTGTAACTAGTCTAGTCCAGGTACAGATATGCTGTATTCCGGGACTCTTTGTAAGCTTCTGAGCCACCTAAGCCTTTCTGTGTTGGAGGGAAGCCTTTTAGCTTATCAGTGGGAGTGCTAAGAATTAGGTAGCCTATCTACCACAAGAGGAGTGATTCCTGGCCCAGAAATTGTAGCTATTGGCTGTTTGGGCAATTTTTTTCCATCTCTTTCAACGTTCTGGTTTAAAAACCGCACTTGTGCTCGTTTCCCACCTTTCCTGTAACTAGCCTAATCCAGATACAGAGTTGCTGTATCCAGGACTGTTGGTAAACTTCTGAGCCCTGCAAACCTTTCTGTGTTGGAGGAACGCCTTCTAGCTTATCAATGGGAGTGGTAAGCACTAGGGTAGCCTGTCTACCATGAGAGGAGAGGTTCTTGTCCCAGAAATTGTAGTTTGTTGACCATTTGGACAGTTTGTCCATCTCTTTCAACGTTCTGGTTTAAAAGACCACATCTGCGCTTGTTTCCCATCTTTCCTGTAACTAACCTACTCATAGCACTAGAAAGCCTTAAACTGATACAAGCCTTCTAGCTTAGGAGACAGACTTTGGAGTGATTAAGTATCAGTTTTCTGTACTTTCTTGAACTGTTTTCCACCTAAACACAGATTTTCCAGCATTTATTGTGATTTAAAAGCTTGTTTTTTTCACATATTGTACTTATTTGACTGCCTGCACTTATAAAAAGTTTTTTGTTCAAATAATTTAACTGTTGTAGGCTACACAATAAAGTGCAATAGCCTTTTCTGATCGTTTATAGTAATTTAAAGCTGTTTTAAGTGTATTTTTTTTACTGTTTTTGCCTTATCTTTTCAAAAAAAAAAAACAATAAAAAATCCTTGTTTCCCGCCTTTCTAAGCTAGTATAGTCCAGTTTTCAGGCTAGTGCTCAATTCAGGGCTGATCCTACTTTTTGAGTTCCCCATACCTTACTTGGATAGAAGGAAGATTCTCTGTTCACCTGTGAGAGAGGGGAGCTTTGAGCAACCTATCTGTCCCTGGAGGAGTGGTTCCAGCCCAGAAGTTAGTAATTTATTGGCCATTTTGGGTTAATTTTGATCTCTTTCATTTCCCTACTATAAAAACTGCGTTTGCACGGTTTTGCACACTGGGCAGTGCCGGTTAGCTATGGTTAAATTATTCCTGGTTCCACTAAGTCTCCTCTTCAGTTTTTCCCTTGAAACTAGTCTAACTCTCAACCTAAGCACTCAGAATGCATCTTACAAGGGGCGTGGCCAAGGATGAACACAGGATAGCAGCAGATTTCTTCAGCTCCACCAATTTCATTACACTGATAGGAATTAATTACTTAAAAAATTAATTTTTGAAGTAATTTTCTTTCTAAATATGTTTGTTTTATATAGTTCTTGAACTATATCTAAAAAGAAAGGAAATTTTAACAATATCCCTGTCAGAAATCACTTTGGAAATTTTCCTGTCAGTTTATCAGTCTGAAATGAGTTCCAGTAAGACAAATTCTCAAGACTCCAGCATCAAGAAAGAACTTCAGTCTCTGATAACTATAATCCAGCAACTTACTGCTAAGATGGATAAAATGGATACTAAAATTGATACCTTCATAGAAAAAACTACAAAACAAATAGACTTGTTACATATAGATCTGCAACAACAGAAGATCCAGATGACAGGCATAGAAGAAGCTGTGAATGACATGGAAAATAGAATCCAAGAAGAGGAAATCAACATTGAGTTTCTGCTGAAACAAAATACACATTTACAAACAAAGCTGGATGACCTGGAAAATAGATCTAGGCTAATAACATTAGGATTTTTGGACTGCCAGAAAATATTGAAGGTAACAATATTACTTCTTTTTAACAACATGGCTCCCTAAAACTTTAGACTTACCAGAAGCATTCTCTTTTGGTATCGAAAGAGCACATAGATCTATAGCTAATACTAACTCTAACAAAAACTATCCTAGATCAGTTATAGTTAGATTTCTATCATCTTTGATAAAGAGATGGTTCTTAAATCTGCTTGGGCTAAAGCTCCTATTAAGATTAATGAGACAACTGTGCTTTGACAATGACTATTCTTCCTTGGTAATAGCTAAAAGAAAAGTTTTTCTGCCACTAATAAGGGAGCTTAAAAAAGCACAGTTTAAAACATACCTTCTGTTTCCTGCCAAGCTAAAAATCTTCCTTCCTGATGGTCCTAAAATTTTTGATGACTTAGACTCTGCTTTACTGTTTATCAAAAAAAATAAGATTTTGGATAAAATAGAGGAAATGGAATGGGCTAGTCGTTCATTAAAGAGACTGGCAACTGAAACTTCGTGGAAGACTTCAGAGAAGAAGAAGAGACTAAAAAACAAATGATTTGTTCTATGTTTTTTTTCCTTTATTTTCTCTCATTTTACTTCATTATTAATCTTTTTAAATATAGTTCCTGCATTTCCAGAAAGCCACAAATATTCTGAAAAAGATTTAATCAAAGTTATTCTATGTGTGCAAAGAAATGTTTTGTTTCATAACCAGTCAAAATATCTGAGGAACTAATAACAAGCTATTATTCAATTTGTTTCTCTTTCTGAAAAAGAGAAGTAAGGTCAGTAATTTGATACATTTTTTTTCTTTTTTTCTCCTTTTCTTCTTTTCTTTGTTTAAACAATGACATTCTATTTAGATTATGTAGTGGGTAAAGGGTGGGGAGGGCAGGGAGAGAAGAGTAATGAAAATATGATAAATGGAATAATAACATATTTATTCCTTGTAAAAAGTTTATATGTTCTTCAAATGCTATTCCTAATTATACTTTCTTGATTATACTGCTTATGCTTGTTTGTAAATAATCTGTCATGCTTTAACTAATAATAATTAGAACTAAATAATAGTAAATAATATGTTTTATTTTTAACTCTATTAATATAAACAGTAAGTAATATTCCATATTATATACTTCTTATAGCTTTCTCTTGCATTTTTTTTGTTTCTGCTTTACACTCTTTTATTTTCTACTCTCTTTTTCTTTTCTTTATTCTTTCTCTTTATTTTTTTTTCATATTAATATATAGAAATGCTTTTGATCATATAGACACAGTAAATAATAAGATTTGCATAAAAATTGAGTTGGGACAAAAATATTGAGTTTTATTACTTATTAATAACTTTGGGCTTAATTTCACTTACATAGAGGCTGTAATAACCTGTAAAATACATCGCTGAGGTTTTGTCATGTTTAGATGCATTTACACTGCTAAATGAATGTTTGTCACTAGTTTTTAACAAGTTTCCCACCAAAATGTTAAGGGAGACAATCTGGGATGTGGGCTACCTCATGAACAGTGTCCTCGAGTTGTTTCAAAAGCTTCAACTCTCAGAATTCTCACAGAGAAGCTGAAAGCAGTCAATTTGACCTTTGACCCAGATATCACACTGACACATCGCAGATTCAGGAAGAACACTCTACCAGGAAGTAGAACTGATGCAAATGTGACTATGTGAAGGAAAATGAACTCTAACATTTAAATGTGAGTTATTTTATATAATTACTTAAATATCTATGTTATAATTCATAAAATATGTCAGTTATAATGATTTTAAATGATGCAGTTTCTTGTAGTAAGTAAATGTCTTATTTTAGAAGGCATAGAAAATGAAACATTTATTCAAGTGTTTTTGAAAATCTACTTGACTGCAGCATACTAATCTGTGTTAAAAACTTATGTTCCAAACATATACATTACTATAACTCATTTAATTCATCTGATTGACAAGCATAAATAACTTTATAACTCTATTCTGGAAGAAATTGTCATGTGATATATTTTAAAGCAGTAGTATAGACATACAAAATACAGATGGCTTTTTTTACAATAATCCAAGTGTTTCTGAGAATTTGCATAACTATGCAGTATGATTTATAACAATTTCTATAAATATAATATTTTATTCTATTGACAATAATGAGTATGAGTAAAATGCTCATATTTAAGCAATTCAAGGTTTTTTTTTTTGGAAGCTGTTGACTGCATTTACATGACAGAAAATAGATGCATCTTAATATATGTAATGTCTGAACCATATTAGCCAAAGTTTTTGATTTAAATGAATGTTAGAACTTATTTTTACATACTTTGAATAAATTAATATGTAAATATGCCTTCCTTTTTTTTTTCTCTCTCTCTTTCTTTCACTCTCTCTCCCTCTTTCACGTCTTTTATTTCTCTCTCTCCTCTTGGTTCCTAATATCAAGATTATCTGAATGCTATTTGAATACAAGTGTATTATATTACATAGATGTATATAGTAGTATGAATAGTTTAAAAAAAAAAAAAAAAGTTTATTTTAGTTTATATGATGCTGTTTTATCAAATGTGTAGTCTTGTCTTGCTAGATAATTGAATTGAAAGCTGTTAATTTAATTTACATATAACCAGTATTAAATTGATAAGGTGGTAGCTGAGGTACTGCTGCTTAGGGTAGGGGGTTAACTTGAGTGGTAAATACTACTCTAAGTTGGAGTTTTTAACTCCAGGCTGGATGCAAGGTTTAATCCTTACATTATTTTCACTTGTTCATTGTTATATGTATATAGTTTTGACATCCACAATATATTTTGTATACTCATTGTCACTACAAACAAAATTGAATCCTATACAAAATTCCATAAGAGATTCAATAAATACAGCTATATTTAAAGGTACACCTAAAGGAGTAGATGTAACATTACTTATGTTGTTATTTGTTATTTTGATCATAAGATTCTTAAGTTTTAAAAATGCCAAATGACATCTTTAAAAGGAATTTCTTTAAACATTAATGGATTGAATAATCCGTGTAAAAGGACAAGCCTAATAAGATACATTAATTTACATAAGGCCAACTTAGTCTTCCTGCAAGAAACCCATCTCTTGAAAAAAGATATTGATAAACTAGCCACAAACAAATATACAGTATTGGTTAGTTCAGAGCACACTCAGAAAAAAAGAGGAGTGGCTATTTTATGGAATAAAAGTATGCCCATTCCTAAAACCATTAAGTCTTATCAGGATGACAAAGGAATGTTTTGTATGGTTACAATACAAATTAATGGGAAGACTTACACTTTAATGTATATTGGATACCTGGAATTGGTATTAATACAGTGAAACATCATCTTGATAAGATCATATCATTCTCTATAGGAGATATTATTTCAGCTGGTGACTTTAATTGTATACTACATGAAAGTGATACTACCACTACAGGAAAAAGAAGAATTACATCTAATGCAAAACATTTAAATGATTTTGCTAATTCTTATCATTTGAATGATATTAATAATCAGATAGATTCAAAATCATTACCATACACCTTTTTTTCTAACAGATACAAAACCTATTCAAAAATAGATAGGGTCTTTATTTCTAACCAGATGGTAACAGATTTAATTAATTCCAAAATCATTTCATATCCTATATCTGATCATAATTCAATTGTTTTTGAATTCATGATAAAAAATACTCAATGTTCAGATCAAAAGGATACCAGCATACTTAACTCAACTAAAAGACTATAAAGAATATATACTTTCAGAAGTAAAACATTTTTAGACATAAATAATACTCCTGAAGTCTCCATTGTCTATGTTTGGGATGCCTTAAAATCATATCTATATGGACAAAGTATCAGATGGTATAATAATAAAAGGAAATCTTGGGATAAGGAATTGTTAGATATTCAAAGTAAATTAGACTCTTATAAACATAACAATAAAGAAAATATTATGGACAAGAAAGTTATTGAAGAAATAAACAAACTAAATGAGAAATACAAAGAAATTTTAACTCATAAAGTTAAAATAACTTTAGAGAATACAAGTTTTTGTCTTATTCAATAAGCCCCAAATACTTACATAGACTTAAAAATAAAACAAAAAGGTTGAATAAACAAAACCATATCAAAGAAATCTTTTCTCTAAGGAAAAAGAAGAATGTTTCTAGTATACCAGAAATACTAGATGAATTTAGAAATCACTTTCACAAAAGTAACCATAATAACATTAACATGGAACCTAAAGATAAAATAAAGGAGTTTATAACCACAAACATGAATAAAAAGCTTAATAAACAACAGATTAAACTATTGGACAAAAGTATTTCATATACAGAGGTTATTACACAAATAGATAAGCTTAAATCAAACAAAGCACCGGGTAATGATGGTATTATACCAGAGATATATAAAATCCTTTCTAAAAGTACATATTCATTAATACATAAGGTTTTTATTTTGGCCCAAACTGAGTTAATAAAACCGCCCCCATATTCCCAATATACATTTATTTCGCCAATTTTAAAACCTAATAAAGATCCAACTACATGTACTTCATATCGGCCCATCTCATTACTTAATGTTGATTATAAAATGTTTATGAGTATTTTTGCTGATAGATTGAAGACAATCATCCCCGGCATTATAGATATAGATCAGACAGGCTTAATTGTAAATAGAAATACTTTTGATAATATAAGAAGAACTTTAACATTAATTGATTTTGCAAATAGGAAAAAGAAAGATTTAACACTTATTAGTCTTGATATAAGTTCAGCATTTGATTCAGTAAGTTGGGACTATCTGTTTACCTTACTGAAGTACACAAACTTCTCAGATGCATTTGTAAATCTAATTGAGCATTTATACAAAGGAACATTGGCTTATATTAAGGTAGGAACATATGTTTCACAAAAATACCCATTTTAAAGGTACAAAACAAGGATGTCCACTTTCTCCACTATTATTCACTTTAGTAATGGAGCCTTGGGCTAATTTGATCAGAAACAGTACTGACAGAGGGTTTTGAAATAGATGAAAATACAACATCCAAAATTCAACTTTTGCAGATGATGTTCTAATTACATCAGCAGGATCTAATTCTTCTATGCAGTCTCTATTTGATAAAATGATGAATTTTAAAAGTATTTCTGGTTTAATATTCAATGAAGAAAAACTAAAATACTACCTATATATACACAAAAAAAATATTCTCATTAGTGATTTTACTAAATATGTACCCAATTCAGGTCAGATAACTTATTTAGGTATAATACTATCTAAAGATATTAAATCTATTATATATAATAATTATAATACCTGTTTTCTTAATATACAAAATCTTTTAATACCTGGAATAATATGTTTTTACTATGGAGGAGAGACTTACAATTATTAAAATGATAATATTCCCCAAGATTTTATACTTAATACAATCAATAATACTTCCACCTACAAAAATAATTATCAAGAAACTGAATACACTAATGTTAAATTTCCTATGGGCACCTAATAGACCTAGGATTGCATTAAAGAAACATACTAATAGCTGGTCTCAAGGGGTATTTCTTTTCCAGACTTTAATTTATATACTATCTCTTCTATTGTAAAAGTTATTACTTTATTAATAGATCAGTCATATGTCAAAATGGAAAGATTATTGGGAGCTAATTAGTATGCACTTCATGAAAATCTCCTTAACACATAAAAATATGATTGTAAATAACTCCATGTTATGGTTACTAAAGGAATTTTGTACTTCACCTATTACACCTAAACATATGGTTTGTTACCCATTAAATATTATTATTAGCTATCATAACTTTATATTCATGCACCCTAAGTATAGGGAATGGAATTTTATTATATTCACTATAATGTATACTCAGGGTATGCTTTTGTCATCTACTTCTGAAGGAACTCATTTAGCTATAGATAATGATCTAAAGTACTGGTATCAGTTGATATCTGATAATAAAGTTAAAAATCTAGATTTCTTAAAACAAGAATTTGATCTAAGAGAAACTTGCTGGTTAGAGGTTCAGACCTTTAGACAACATCTCATTAATAAAATAGATCTAATGTCTATAACAGTTAAAGAATCTATTCCAACACTGATTGATTACTTGATATTAAATTTACAACATAAAGTTTCTGATAAAGGTAAACTTTCATACATACATAAAATTATCAGACAATAAACTTTTTACAGTGTAGATACATACTGGAATTATTTCACTTCTATTAATGGGGACCCACCAAATCAACATGATAAACAATATATATTGGAATCTGCCTATAGAACTACGTCTTCCATTGTCTGGAGACTTTATACATGGAAATTTTTACACAGATCTTTTTATACACCTTTGATGATGAATAAAATAAATAATAAAGATAATCTATGTAAGAGATATAATGTAGAAATTAATGCTGACTGGGCTCATATGTTTTATGACTGTATAATACTGGAAGTCAATTAATGAATTTTTGCAGGCTCTTTTTACAGATAATTTCATTATTTCTAAATCTCTTATATTATTCAACACACCTGTACCTCAAAGTGTTAAAAAGGTTAAGCTTCCCTTGTTATGGTCTATTCTAGCAGTGGCTAGGAAAATAATAACCAGAAATTGGATTTCAGATACACCTCCTTCGTTCAATGAATTTAAAAATGTTATGAATATAGTGTGCCATATGGAAATAAACACAATTAGGTCAAGAACAACTAGAAAAACATCTTATTATATTGTATGGGATAATTTACAAAACTTGTTAAAAAATCCTAATTTCAATAGCATGGTATAGGTTCATAGGTTCATACTAGGCTATCTGCCCTAGGACATTTATAAGCCTAGCCAGAGTATGTTTGGCTTTCGCCACCCATTTTAAATTAATTTTGCTATGCCCTTTTTCGAGGTTAGTATACTGTGCCTCTGTCTAACAGTGACACAGAAGTGATACCCGGGGTAAACCTATGATCTCCCATCCACTCATCAAGATTCCTCTTACTAAATATTTTAGTTTAATTAATTGATCTGATTGTAGTGGATGTCTTTGTAAATACTTTAGTTGTTTTGTTGAATGTTATAATCATATCTATTTTTAATTACTTGTATAAAATTGTTATGATATTTCTCTTGTATGTTAAAACAATAAACCGGTTTTGAAAAAAAAAAAAAGAATGCATCTTACAGCCCAGCACTTGCTCAGGCATGACCAAAGGGCAACTCCAGGTGCACTCTCCAGTCCAGCTGGTGAATCTGGGTATCCTGAGGCAATGTTACAACTGCCTCATGTACACAGACAACCCTCTACTCCTACCACAAAACACTAACATATGCGAGAGATGCAATTATACAGCCAAACTGGAAGCTAAGCTGTCTCCACCCAAGATAGGAACAGACAGTCAAGAGGAGAAGGTTAACACTTGCACCACAACTCCAGCCACACAGAGACCTACTAAAACAGCACTGGCAAAAAATACACATAAATACACAAAATCATACTCGGAGGCTCTAAATAAAAACCTGAAAAACCATCATAGACCTCCAAAGCAGACACCCAAACAACCTGCACTTCCTGTCACAAACCAGACAACACATAAAACACAAAATCAGTGTGCTGCACAATCACAGCCCTTAAGGTGAAATAACATACCTAACACACTAGTAATAGGTGACTCTACAGTCAGGCACACTGACGTCCGACTCACAAGGCTGGACAAGCGTTGTTGTATAAAAAGGTTCCGCTGCTGTACAAAGTTCCAACTCCAGAAAAAGAAGACTAAATATTAAGAAAAAACAGGATAGGACCACCATGAAGTGAAACATAAAACAGAATTTATTACATATAAATATAAGCGCTTTCACGTGCTACCAAGGCACGCCTCTTCAGATTTCATCAAACCATTCAAACTTCATTTAATATATACACTCCATACTAACTCAATTAAGATCAATTAAGCAAAATTAAACCTCATTACAGCATAATTGATCACCCATTAAATAGTCACTATTGCATCACATCAATATAAAGCTAAATTAGCTTCACACAATAGAAGCAATAAAACTAAATCAACTATAGAGCTACATTAGCTATACCTTTGTATAGCCATTACCAATGAAACCTTTTGGCATTAGGAATATTATATAGGAATGAACACATATACGGTAACCTTCCCTTGAACTAAATGCACCTTGTAGCATAAGAATTCTATATTACTTATAATATATCCTATAGATGAATAAATAAGTTTATTATGGTACCACCGTCAACATGGTTGACTAATGGTAGACATAGCTATCTGCAGTCTGTTTAAACAATAAATAAAAACATATAAAAACATAAAAATACACAATATATATATATATATATATATATATCTATATATATATCTATATATATATATATATATATATATATATATATATATATATATATAGTATAAACATACAAATAGTAAAACACAATATATATTAAATAAAATCCATTACAATTAACGCTGGACAAGCAGAAGGTTATTAGCTGCCTGTCGGGAGCCAGAATCCACCACATAACACAAACACTCAGGTCACTCCAGAACAAGTACAAATATGACTCTGTCATTGTTCATTTTGGTGTGAATGACCCGAGACGTACCTCCCTGGACTACATGAAAAGAGACATGGAAGAGCTCTCTGATCATGTAGCCCAGGCTGGTATGACCATGACAGCGAGTAGCATCCTGCTCTCACCAAGAATGATACCTCAGTATAAAGAACGATCAATTTCAACAACTGGCTAAGGTTCTAGTGTCATTCAAAGGGGATCCAGTGTCTGTCAGCCTAGGATGACATGCTCGACAAGCCACTTTGCTTCGCAAGAGACGGCTTGCACCTGTCACCCCTAGGCTTTCGAATACTGGCCAAGGCTCTTACTGCCACCATAGTGCCTTTTTTTGGCAAGGCTCAAAAGTCAAAACCACCTCCGTAAACAGCACAATTAACAAAAAACTGAGGGTTATGCTACTCAACACCAGGAGTTTAATCTCAAAATGCACGCGCTCGAAGCACTCCTCAGTATGGAGTACGTCGACATCTGTGCAGTAACTGAAACCTGGTTCAAGGCTCCAGAGAGCATCCCAGCACTACCGGGCTACAACTCATACCACATGTTTCGGCCACAGAACATGGACCAAAACACAAAATGAGGGTGTGTATCCATATTCATCAAGGATACCTACACCTCCAGGTTAGTGCCGCAGCATGATACCTCTGAGATCATCCATGTGCAACTAACATTGGGCAAATCGCAATGCAAATTGTGGCCTGCTACAGATCACCCTCTATGACCCAGGACCACCACTCCACCTTTCTAGAGACACTGGAAAACATGAAGGTTCTACCAAACACCCTGATATTGGGCGATTTCAGTTACCCTACCATTCACTGGGAAAACTACTAGAGTACAAATTCCCAGGCCCAGTGCTTCCTGGAATTCATCAACTCAAACGCTCTGGATCAGCTGGTAAACTCCCCACCCAGAGGTGAAAATACATTGGACCTGGTCATCACCAACATGGGTGACAGGTGTTCCACACCGGAGGTCAACTGTCACTGGTTAGATCAAACCATAAACTAATCACTCTGGATGTCCACACCCCCCCCCCCCCCAACTAAGGAGACCACAGTAAAAAACTTTTCTAAAGCAAACTTCACCTTACTTAAGACAGAGGTGGTAAGTTTCACAGCCCACACGCTAAAGGATAACGCTGCCCAAGATGCAGAAACCTTTACAAATGCACTCTATGAGTACCTACAAGGATGTATGGATCATGCCACCCCTAGCAAAACCAAGACTCACTCCTCTAAGAGAAGGAAACCAGTTTGGTGGACCCCTGCAATAAACAGGCTATACAATAGGAGGAGGAAACTAGTTCAGAAAAACAGGAAAGACATCCCTGGTCAGTATCAGTAAGCAACTGAGGTCCCTCATGAAATCATCCAAGGCTAACTTCGAAAGAAAATTGCCAAGGATTCAAAAGATAACTGCAAAGCCTTCTTTAGCTATGTTAAGAATCTAAGTGGCAACTCGCAGATATGCACTAAACTAGTGCAAAACAGCACAAAATATACTGAACCTACTGATATTGCCAATATCCTGGCAGATAGATTCAGTGCAAACTTCACCCCCCCCCCCCACCTCCAAAAGGGCCCACAACAATACCGGAAAAGTGTAGTGTCCCAAAAATCACAGACGCACAGGTGAAAATAGCCATTTTAAAAGCCAAAAACACATCAATGGGACCAGATGGTGTCCCAAGCTGCGTCCTGCATGAACTACAGAACGAACTAACCCCCCACCTAAACACGCTGTTCAACCTCAGCCTCTCCACAGGCTACATGCCCATAGAATGGCGCACAGCAACGGTTATTCCTCTCCACAAAGGAGGGACCACAACTGACCCTGGTAACTATTGCCCCATAAGCCTGACTAGCCTGGTCTGCAAGGCTATGGAGTACATAATCATGGAACCCATTAACAAAGACAATGGGAACCTCCAAACACTTGACCCAACCCAGTTCGGCTTTAAGGGCAGATCATGCCTACTAAACCTGGTTGACTTCTTAAAGACAGTCACCAAGGTCATAGAAGAGGCAAAGGTGGTTCACACAGCCTACCTTGACCTCGCCAAGGCTTTCAACACCATTCCCTACTCGGATATTACAGAAACACTCACCAGCCTGAACATAAACCCCTACGTCACGAGATGGGTTGCCAACTGGCTTACAGACAGAACTCACATGGTAAGAATAGTGGTCTCCAGGTCCAACTCTAAACCAGTCACAAGTGGTGTCCCACAAGGCTCGGTCCTGGGACCCCTACTGTTCAGCATATACTTCTCAGAAGTACAGGCAAACAGAGGAGGACTATGGCTAACCAAGTTCGCTGATGACTGCAAACTGGGAGCCATAATTGACTTTCCAGCTGACACAGACATCCTTCAAAAGGGCCTTACTGAGACAGACACCTGGTGTCAAAGTCATGGCCTCAAGCTAAATGCCAAAAAATGCATAGTTGTCCCGTTTGGGAAAAACAAAATGCCCACGAATTACCACATAGGTGGCAGCCCCCTTAACCCAGAGCAGGTAATAAGAGATCTGGGGACCCAGGTAGATGGTAATCTCTCTTTTGACAATCATATTGCCAAAGTAGTTAGGAAATCCTTCTATGTGGCCCATCTAATTACAAGATGGTTCACATCTAGAAATAAAGAGGTTATAGTGCCCCTCTACTCGTCACTCATTAGACCCATCATAGAGTACAATGTCCCATTTGGGATGTACCTCACAAGACACTTCCAACAGCTGGAAAGACCACAAAAGCACCTCACCAAGAGGATTACTGGTCTCAAACATATGTCCTATGCAGCCCAACTGAAAAAACTCCGGCTGTACTCAGTGGCATATTGCTTATTCAGAGGTGATCTCTGCCAGACTTACAAAGCCATGTCCAACTCAGAATTGATGGACATGCTCCACCTAAAGAAATCTAAGTCACTGCGAGCCACATGCTCTAGTGAGCTAAACCTCGCCACAACAATAAATAGAACATGCTGGAGGGATAGATTCCTGTCACAGAGACTTCCCATGCTTTGGAACAAAATTCCAAATTACATCAGGCAGAGTCCCTCACTAACACTCTTGAAAAGAAACCTTGACGAGTGGATGGGTACAGAAAATACACCCCTGGGATCACTTCATTGGCTCTGCTTGACAGAGGATCAGTTAATTAATTAATCAATGGGGCAGCGAAGGCTGACACACTCTGGCTAGGCTTATAAATGCCCCCGGGCAGATAGCCTAGTAACTACCTATGAATCTCCCAAACAGAAGAGCATTGCTGCAGCAAGTGGGGAGGGTGAGATGGAAAACTAGTAAGGCTGTGAATAGAAGACATGTCACTTTACAAACCTTAAATGTGCAGCAATTTACACTTAAGAGAGAGAATTTCATACAGAAACGAATCACTGATACCAGCGGAGAGAGTACGGGGATAGTGTTTACTACTGTGGATAATTTGTTTGACCTAAGTAATGCAACAATCTGGCTAATGGATAGCACCTTTTTTTTACAAAGGTGTCATTTGTAGGCAGTTATATTCCATTCACAACTTTTTATGGTGTGGCGGATAGAGTAAGTCTGTACCATTATTATACTGCCTAATGACTAAGAAGTCACCCAGAGCATATAATGCAATGTGGGATGCTGTGTTCCAGTTAATGGCAGAGCACGACTTTGAAGTACGTCTGCGATACTTGTTATGTGACTGAGATAGCAGCTATGAAGAGTACTGCTATCAACTTTCATAGGGTGAGATTGAAAGGCTGTTTATTTAATTTTGGTAGAAATGTGTGGAGGAAAGTACAACAGCTGAGTCTGACCCATCTGCTATCAGTGAAGTGTTTGATAGCATTGGCATTTTTACCGGGGGACGAAGTAGAACCGGCGTATACAGAGCTGAAACTGTCATTCCCTGAAGAGGGGTGAGATCTTGTGAGATATTTCGGAGACTGGTATGTACTAGGCAGAAAGAAACAATTTAAAACTAGATTTGCTCGTGTTGCCTGGTTTCCCCCTCTATTCCCTGTCAGTTTCTGCAAAGTGTCTGAGCTGAACAGTTTTACCTCGCATGCAGAATACCGTTGAGGCATGGCATTGCAGACTAATGTGTCTGTTGGGGGGCAAAGGCAACAGATTTGGGAATCCTTATGCAAACGTTGGCAAGAGAACAGGACAGAATGGATGAGTTAAGGATCCGCCTGAGTAGTGGCAGTTCACCTAGTCCTAAGCGACATAAACTTGTGATGAGACAGCAGCACTTTGAAACTACTTTGGCGAATTGGGGATCCTATAGCACTTTAGAGTTTTTGAAAGCTATTGCACGGTTACTTCAGATATAGAATGGCGATGACATACATGTGCAGCATTGTTGTTTGATTGCGTAGTGTATTGGTTTTTCATGGGAGTAACGGATATCTTTGAGTACTGGGTGTTATGCAAAGGTGGTGGGAAGAAAACCTACAAAGATTAGATGCCGTAGTGTATAATTTTGGTATTTCAGTCGTTAGGGATTTGATATTCACAATTGCAGCCTTTCGGGTTTGTAAGTGTTCGTGGTTGTGCATTCAAGATTGTGCGATTCGGTTATTTGGGACTTTGGTATTTTCAAGTGAATCCACACACACACATATATATATATATATATATATATATATATATATATATATATATATATATATATATATATATATATATGTGTGTGTGTGTGTGTGTGTGTGTGTGTGTATATATATATATGTGTGTGTGTGTGTGTGTGTGTGTGTGTGTGTGTGTGTATATATATATATATATATTTTTTTTTTTTTTTTGCTTGAGAACATTCTGTTATCAAATACCAGATCACCATAGCAGGCAGGATTGTTTCACTTCAACACTGATAGCTGGGCTCTCCTTTTGATTCTCTTAGTTGACAGTTTTTTTGATTTGGCCAATCCACCTACAGGTTCACAAACACATAATGAGAACTTGGAACAAAAACAGAAATGTTGGCAGAGCTCCAGCATAAATGGAACTTGCAGTTAGTGGAACAATAAGGTCACTTTTGGAAAGCTGATTTATTTATTTATTTTTTTACAGTGTTGGCCTAGACAGAAGAGCTCCGTCATTGCTTAAGTACAATGGGAATTATACCTCAAGTGTAAAAGAACAAATACTGTACAGACATCAATCATCAAAATAAGCTAGACTCCATGGATAACCCTATGAAGCCAGTAAAACACAAATATAGTACAAGGCACTAATCATATAACAATAAAAGCTATTCAATAATAATTTCAGAGCTAAAAATGTAATGCAAAGTGAGCATTCATAATCTATAGCAGACAGCATCTATCAAACCACCCAGTCTGACACAAGAAGTGCCAACTTGTGACTGCCTGCTCCTCATCATTATTCTGTTTATCAATAATACACACTTTTACTTACAAAAACAAAAAGACCCATGAAAACCACAGCCTCCATTGTGTAATAACTTAAACCTCAGATGAAGCAGGGACATGGAACTATGTATATGACTCCTTAAGGAAATACAAGTTTCCCAGCTCCTCTGCTTCTGAATGCCCACTGTCTATGAGTCTTTACTGATGCACTCTGGTTTGCCTGGCTATTCTTCTTGTTTTTGCCCCTGTAGCTTTTCTACATACCCTTTGTGACCTCTCTGCTTTATTTTTAAGTAACAGATGGAGCATACACAACTGTGTCAGAATAAACTTGTTTGAAATTATTTTGACAGTGTCTGGTTTTGTTCCGCACTAATGCGGACTACCTGCTTTTTTCCTCATGAAAAATGCTGAATTAGGATTTCCAATTTTAAACATTTAATGAAAATATGGCCATTTTCATTATTTTCAGCTGATATCTCACTCTTGCAAATGTTTTATTTTGTTTTCATGTTATCAGAACTCCAGACTGTCATACACACCACCTTCAACGAAGTGCTCAGCTTATTTCTCAACTACTACTACCGGCATATTTAAATGTGCATAGAATCCTTCTGAAAACTTGAAGGTGTACATTCAACAGCTTGATCTGTACCTCACTGAAAGTCAACTTGCCGAACAAACTGAATACATTCAATGTACAAACATTCCTTAATGTTGCACACGAGGAAACAAAATATTTAACACATAAAAGGAGGAGGGGTGAAAGA
The DNA here is from genome assembly GCF_019279795.1 of Protopterus annectens. Lineage (NCBI taxonomy): Eukaryota > Metazoa > Chordata > Ceratodontiformes > Protopteridae > Protopterus > Protopterus annectens. The sequence continues at coordinate 137,129,269 of NC_056743.1, read as the reverse complement.
TGTCCGTGCTTAAATGTAAATTTAAAGCAGAATATGAGACAGAGAAAATTAACTGTGTGTCATGAAATTCACTTATTATCTAGAATTCAAGGGGACCATGAATGCATGTAACTGATGAATACAAGGTGTAAAAATTCATACATTTGTAACTTTTATGTCAGAGCAGAAGTAAGGGTGAGGCAAAGGAAACAACCTGCTATGGGGACCAAATGGCAAACTAGTAGAGGTGCTGATTGTTCCTGCTAGAAGTATCCAGAATCATTTAAATTGACATGATAATGAATCATGGCTGCCTAAGTGACGGTCACTATCTGTGAGGTAGAACTGTAACAGTACACCAAGTGTAACTCTTTTCTACAATTTAGCAAAGCACTTTTAAAAGCATTTTATTATAATTTTACAATAAGAACAACTTAGGACAATCACCAACCACTCACTAACCTCATGTACAAAAAATGTTCATGTTGGCAAAGCAGTTTAACAAAGAGCTTTTATGCTGACATGTTTTATTGGGCAGCCTGAAAAAAATTTTTCCACATGCAAATTATAACAAGGAGCTATTATTGTGCTTTCCTACAGTTTAACACAGATGTGAGAAAACAGCTGTTCTGTGGGTACTGGACAAACAGGAATACTTCTTTGCTTAACCGAAAACTCTCTTCTTTTACTCCTCAAATCTGAGAACTTTTAGATGGCCTTTTTGTGGTCCTCAAATAGGACAGAACTTTTTTTTCTGGTTCTCAATTTCAAACTGGAGGAGCACCACTCAAGTCACCAACCAGCCTAGCTACAACTCTGGCATAAGTGAGTCTATAACCACAATCCTGTGTGGATAAAACCAAAGATAAGAAGGGTGAGATGATGGCAGCAGCTGCCCCCCCCCCAAAAAAAAAAAAGTTATGGGATATGGCCAGCACTGCCTTAAAGGTGTTAACTTGGTTCTTGCAAGCAGTTATTGGTGAACATGGCCGCCTAAATGACAGTCAATGTTTATGTTTTAAGAAATGTTGCAAGGACATAATATAAGCTCTTTGCTACATTTTAGCAAAGATGTCTGACACAGTTTGGCAAATTGCTGTTACGCATATACACAATATCTCTGTGCTTATCTTGAAGACCATTTCTCCATAAGTGCAGGGAACTACTGTAAGGGCTTGTTGTAGGTTGTTCAACAAAGGTGTGCTACAGGAAAAAAACAAGTAAGTATGTACATGTATATTAACATTTATTTGGCCACATGTGAGTTATGTTCTGTTTTTTATATAGGTTTAACAAAAAGGAAATTGAAAAACAGAATTTATAACCACCTATACGATATCAAATGCAGAAATGAATTGAACGCTTTGGCAAGGCATGTTATGCTTTATCCTGATCATTCTTTTGTGTTCAGGGTCTTACAGATTGTTGAGGAAAGCATAAAAGGTGGTGATTATATTGCCCAATTGGAGCAAAAAGAGCTCCAGTGGATTTTTAAGTTAAGGGGACACCATTCACCTGGTTTGAATACCTATGTTTCACTTAGGTCCCATCTTAATTCTTGTAGAGGAGTTGTTTATGAAAAAAATTTTAAAAAATTTATTAATTGCCTATAGGACAATCTGTAGAGTCACTACACATGATGTTTTCATTTTTATGCTATATAATTTTATGTAGTATTTCATACTGCATTTTGGATATATGATATTTTAATATATGAATATTTGATATTTGATATTTTAATTTGTCAATATACATAATTATAAAATAACTTATAGAGGTTTTTGCTATTTTTATTATTATTTTTGGTTTATTTTATATATTACTCAGCTATATACATCAATTTACTGAGATAGTGTTCAGTATGTTTCAGCTTGGAGTTTTATATATATTTATATTTGATTATATCTAATATAAATTGCTTTAAATGATATTTATAGCAGTTTTTATATAACATACAGTTCATAAATCATTATAATGTGTTTTATCTGCATTTATTTCTGTTTAATGCAGGATGGTATTTATAATTTAATTTATCTGCCTAGCATTTGAATGTATTTAAAATAGACCCTATATTTCACTGCTGCTTGAAGGAGCTTTGACAATTGTTTAATTAATTTGTTAATTGTTCATTTAATTGTTTAATGATGGTTGGTTTGACTATATAAATTTGGGTAACATTATTCTAAGTTATGGTCTGAGGAAGCGTATCTTATATACGTGGAAACGCTTACCGTTTCTGTAATAAAAGGTTTTGATGTTCTGAATTTGATTAGATGTTTTGTTCGTGGTGAGTCCGAAGTTTTATTGTATGCATCATAATTTTTTAACAAAGGACTCTTTGGTTTAGAGCAGTTCATTTTTATTTCATTTCGCTTTGGCTGTTTGTGGACTACTCTAACACACGAGATGGCGAACTCCAGTGTGGAACTTGATTACAATCCGGAACCGAGGGTTGCTTTAAGTGAACAACATTGGACTGCTATTACTGGGTGTACTAACAATCCTTTATTGGCTCTGGATTTTAACATCTCTGCTTCAATGCCAAATATTGACACTGTTGACAATATCGAACTGTTTAATTCTAAAATCAGGCAGCTGGAAAACGATTTATACAAGCTACAGCATTTAATTTGGCAATGCAAGCACATGGAGGCATGTCTACACTTCAGATTAATCCCTAGGGGCATGCGGATACTATGCATGCCTACCTATGGTGAGAGTCATCCCGCCCTTCTTATGAAATGGCAGGAAATTAATCTGGATGCTAGTTTTAAATATGTGCAATTGATAATAGATTATTTTAGTCCTATTGAAAACCAGCTATTAATTCAAGTGAATAAATTAAATAAGGAGATTAGAGACAGCTTTCATGATGACTTGTGTTTAAAGAGACTGGATAACATCTATAATCAAGTCAATTCATATGCTATGAAACTACAACAGACTAAACACAAGAAGCTACAGCGTGATTATCGGGACTTCTCCTCTGGAGGGATCTTTGTTTGGCCGAGAAGGGTGGATCGTAACTCATTGGCTGAGAATGTAGTTCGTAATTTGGCGCCGTCTGACTGTACATTGGTTGCTCCTGATTCCATCACTCCTTTACCATCAGTTCCAATGGCCTTTCATTCTGATGATGGCTCTGACGCAGCATTTGTTACGCCGCCAGAGTTACCTGTAACAGCTGAAATTACAGCTGCAACTTCTACCCCGCTACCTAATCAAGACGCTAATCGCAATTTGGGAATGCAGAAAAGCTTGGGAGCGATACGTAAGCATGAGGTGCCTGATACCATGCATTTTTTTACCGCTTCCGATCAAGAAAACAACTTTTTCACGCGACCGCTCCGAGAGTTGGGGGAGGAAGAAGCACAAGCATTCAGGAGAAGGCACCATACACCAGAGGAGGAGACAGAGACCTTAAAGCATCTTTTTTTCAACCTTTCCAGGTTTGTACTCACATCTCATGATATGAAAGTATTAGAGAAAGGGCTTTCTTTTATTCCTGCCCAGCGAAGTATCTTATCTGATTTGCTAATAGACCTGCGTATGTTTGGGCGAGCAATAGCCCTTAAACTATATTTTAACACTAAAGCAAATGAAAGTGAGCAATACTATCTGCTAGAGTCTCCTTGCTACAAACGAAAAAGTACTTTTTCACCACCATTACCAGGACATGTTGACTGTTTTGTAAAAATGTGTGTGTGTGATTTTTACAAATATTTTCAAAATGGCAATAGAAAATGTATGTATTTTAATTTAACTAAGGAAGAGAAGCTGTCTCTGGACAAACTTATTAATGATCAGTCCCTTGTCGTTAGACCTGCAGACAAGGGCGGAGGCATGGTATTGTTTGATACTGAGAATTATATTAACCTTATGCATGACATGCTGGGTGATGATACCACTTATGTTAGTATAGATGATGGGAAACTTATGAAAATAATTAGTAATATCAATGATTCATTATATGATTTGCTGATGTGCCGTCAGATCTCTAAAGAGCTTTATGAATATTTTCATAATGAACATCCACAGATTCCTGTCATCAAAGGTTTACCAAAGATGCATAAAGGCATCAATCCACCTCCATTACGACCCATAGTTTCTGGGGAGAAATGGGCAACTGAGAATGTCTCCATTTATTTGGAGAACATACTGAAACCATTGATTACTGAGATTCCCAGTATTCTGGAAAGATACATATCAGTTGTTACAGTACTTAGATACCCTAGAAATTGATTTAATAAGAGGGCAACATCTATTGATTACAATGGATGCCCAGAGTTTGTTCACCTCTATTCCGAATGATAAAGGCATAGAAGCTATTAGGGAACTCATTCAAATGTTTCCTTCCATTGATCGCAATAAGGAAATACTTATTTGTCAACTTTTGGATTTAGTTTTATCCAATAATGTGTTTTCTTTTGGGGGGTGCCTATTTCTACAGGAATCAGGTGTGGCTATGGGCACCCCCTGTGCGAATACTTATGCCAATTTGGTGGTGTATCAATGGGAGAGGGTGTTCCTCTTTACTCATGCATGGTTCAATAAGGTCCTGGTATATAGGCGGTTTGTAGATGATATCCTAGTTGTATGGAATGGGACTCTAGATGAATTTAATTTGCTTATGTGCTATTTAGAAACAACCACTAGTTTTCTTAGATTCACTGTGGAGACATCCTATGATATGGTGACTTTTTTAGATGTCAGTTTATCCATTAGAGGAGGTAGATTGACCTCTACTCTACATAGAAAAACATGCTGGAAGAACACCATTTTATGTTTTGACTACATGCATCCTCGCCATGTTTTTGGTGGCATTGTAAAGAGTCAATTTATTAGGTTATCTAAACTCTGTAGAGATGATTTGGATTTGTTAGCAGAAGCAGACAAAATGGAGAGGTTATTTATAGATAGGGGATATGATAAGAACATGATTAAAGGTATCAGGGCGCAGGTTCTAGGAGAGAAACAGGCTTTAAACAATGATATTGTTCATAAGCCATATTTTGATGGATTTATACCAAAATACTCAAAGAATACATCTGAGAGGTTGCAGTTTGTTACCACTTATACTAATGATAGTTTAAACATCAGGAAGATTATAACTGATAACTGGGGTGTTTTGACAACTGATGAACAGACACTGAAAATAGTGGGCACTGTCCCCCTATTTACTTTTAGAAATAATAAGAGCCTAAAAAGGCTTTTATGCACTAATCCAAGAGATAGTCATGCTGTTAGAGTCTTTGTTGGAAAAAAATTGGGCACTTTTCCATGTAATCATTGCAGTTATTGTAGATATATTTCCAGAGATCAAGTCTTTTTACATCCTGTGTTGGATTATTCCTTTAACCCCAGGTTTCAGGCCTCTTGTGAGACTTCCGGGCTGATTTATTTGGCCACATGTGAGTTATGTTCTGTTTTTTATATAGGTTTAACAAAAAGGAAATTGAAAAACAGAATTTATAACCACCTATACGATATCAAATGCAGAAATGAATTGAACGCTTTGGCAAGGCATGTTATGCTTTATCCTGATCATTCTTTTGTGTTCAGGGTCTTACAGATTGTTGAAGAAAGCATAAGAGGTGGTGATTATATGGCCCAATTGGAGCAAAAAGAGCTCCAATGGATTTTTAAGTTAAGGGGACACCATTCGCCTGGTTTGAATACCTATGTTTCACTTAGGTCCCATCTTAATTC